>NW_020439244.1:518904-576175 GCF_000699045.2 Agrilus planipennis
TGGAAGTCAATAAAAAATAGGCGAGATAGGTTGGTAGGACACCTTCTCAGGCATGAAGGTCTAGTCAGAGACATATTAGAAGCAGAAACAGGAGTTAAGAGGAGTAGAGGTAGACCTAGATTAGATTACTGTTCGCAAATATTTAAGGATGTGGGCTGTCCTAGTTTTAGGGAAATGCGAAGTTTAGCTCAGGATAGGAAAGAGTGGAGGTGCGTGTCCAACCAGTCTTAAGACTGATGACCTTATGATGATGATGACGACACTACCTATACCAATTTGACACTTGGTTGTTGGTAAATATTTCTCATGATTGTGTTTTGTTTTAAATCAATTAGGCATGTCTTCTTATGCCTGAAGTGGTAAGAATTAAATAGTTTTCACAAATCTTAATTAGTCATTAGATTTCTATTTTTATGTAAAATTTGACGTCTGTTTGTGACTTTTCCTTATGTATACGTATATTTATTGATATCAAATGTAATTTTCTCCATCAGTTACCCGCCCCAATCTTTCACTCTCTGCTGTATCTCGAGCGGAATATCAATCATTTCTCATAGAAATTCATCGTCGGAGGACAAAAAATCAAATTCTGATTGACATCGTCTGTCGATCTACCCCATCTAATCGTCCCGTTCCCGATCTCGTATTATTTTTTTTTCATTCGCCCTCGGATTTGACGTATCCATTTTTATTATTATTAGTACTATTACTATTGTACAAATAGAGAAGGTGATATAAATTATCCCATAAGTATTTATAATTATCTTATTTTAAAATTGCCAAGAGGCGGTGAATTTTAATGATTAGTTAATGCCCCAAATGTGAAATTATGTATCTTTCTTGGCAGTGCGAGATCAAAAATACCATTAATATATATAGATAATAGCAGCGGTCCCAAAATGACGCCCTAAGGTGCGCCAATACCGACCTCCGTACAGCGCTGCAGACATTTGTAGCTCTCACAGTATGTGATCGGCCACTAAATATCATTAATATATACAGAGAGAGAACAGCAGCGGTCCCAATATGCTGCCCTGAGGTACGCCAGCACTGAACTCCGTCCAGCGCTGCAGACATTTGTAACTCTCACAGTATGTGATCGGTCACTGAATGTTATTAATATATAAAGAGAGAATAGCAGCGGTCCCGATTTGATGCCTTGAGGTACTCCAATATCGCGCTCCACCTAGTGGAGCATCTGGCACTTAATTAATTTGTATCTAAGTATACTATGATAACTAAGAAACGTAGTCAACGTTCGGTAGGGAATTAAAATGGAAAATAAATAATTGTAGAAATGCTGCAGGATTCTGGAACGTGGCTAATCGAATTATCATCGTGTGCCTTTCCCCTTCATTTTTATTCGACGCACAAAGCGGACTGCACGATGACCAGTCGCTGTGGGCCATTTTGAAACAAAAGCTTCCAGCCGACCGCCATCTGAAAGGCCTCCTTGATCAAGTTACCGTTTAAAAGGTACGAAAAGCGACGCAATTAATTTCTCTTCGGAACCAATCAAGCTCGTGTGTGTGTGTGTGTTTGTACGCGTACGTGTGTGTGTGGTCCGGAGCTTTTCCTACATACTAATGCGAAAGGACCCGAAATAATTGGATTATGTGTAGGTACTGTTCCTGCGGGAATTTTTAGTAGTTGATAATTGCCCTATTCATTTGACGAAATTGTTCAGAAGAAAATATTGTTATATTGACGTTTGTTTAGCAGTTCCTTCATGAACAGGTGAAGAAGTTTTTCCTTTTCTGTAATTTTCCCGTCTATTCAAATGTAGGTACTACCATCATCCGCCTCTTTGTAAATTCAGCACGTAACACCATTACCCTCGATCAAAGAGCGGTATAATTCCCGGCGTCTTTTGTAACTTTACATTATTTTGCTTTTTCTCTCTCTCGTTCTGCGTCACTTTCCTTCTTCGTTTCCAAATGCTAGATGGCGTTTTTAACACTGTCGCCCTTGCCCCTTTTTACACACGGAAAGGGCACGTATTAGCATTCGTAACAACACTCGAATATTTCCGATATTATGAAATATTTATAACCACGAAGACTTCATTTCACATACGTCGCACTCTGCGCTCTCCCGCCTCCCTTCGGGGGGGGTGAGTTTTAGCGGTGAAAATCGTGATTTTGAAGAATTCAGGTGGCGTTTTACTTTCAAATACAACAACCGCCCCTGTAGCGTCGTCGATCACGGTGTAAATCCATGCAAATAACGCCACAAGGGTTCTAGGTGGCTTTAGCGAGATTACATGGGGTAATTCGAGCAAGATGAGATACGACATGGCGAAAGTGTCTTGAGTCTTTTGCAGAAATAGTTTTATGCTCTACTTCTTGAATTTTCTTGTTTTAAACACGTTATATCAACGAAGAAGTGGCTGCTGATTTTAGGTATCTACGAAGTTAGATTAGTCAGGACGAAAGGAATAGTAGGAATATAAAGCAGAGGATAGCGCAGGGTCGAGTCGCCTCCAATAAAAGTAAGTCACTTCTATGCTCGCGAACGGTTAATTTAGAAATTCGAAAAATATTGTTTGGAGCGCGGCGCTGTACGGGTGCGAAACATGGACAGTGGGCGTGGCGGAAAAGAAAAGGTTAGAAGCGTTCGAAATGTGGTGTTACAGGCGAATGATGAGGATGCCGTGGATAAAGAAGGTTAAAAATGAAGAGGTATTTGAAGGAATAGGAGAACAGAGGACTATATGGAAGTCAATAAGGAATAGGCGGAATAGGCATGAAGGTTTAGTCAGAGACATATTAGAGGCAGAAACAGGAATCAAGAGGAGTAGATGTGGGTTGTTCTAGTTTTAAGGAAATGTAAATATTATCTCAGGATAGAAAAGAGTGCAGGTGCGTGCCCAACCAGTCTTAGGACTCACGACCTTACAATGATGATACTAATGATAATAAATTGAAGTAATGATAGTGGTGAACATGGAAATGGAAAGTACCAAAGATGTTAGATGATAAATAATGAACTCACTGCATACACAAACGAGGTCGTAAAGTGATTATTTTTTCATGTGTTAGGATGGCAGAAAATACATGTAGTAGATATGCTATATTTTATCAGAGACATCACATCCGACGGGATTAAATGTTTTGTGTCGGGTTTTTGTTCGTTTGTCATCCAACTGTCACAGGGAATGTTGACATTCTGGGGTCTGAAGAAAGAAATGTGAAAGAAAAATGATACTTTACTCGATTACTTCTCAGATAAAATTAAATCATGACCGACTTGAATAAACACAGTGTTTTTTGATTTTGGAATTTAAAATGCATTAGTTGTTATTAAAAGTTAATTAAGTGCCCATTTTAACTAATTAATACGTATGTTTGTACGTAATAATTGATTTTATCCTACATCCCATTGCCGTCTCTAGTCCTGTGTGGTCACCTTCGACCAAACAATTTCCGTCTGACCCTATGCGGTCCTGTTCGCTCGCGTCCCGTCCCGCCAACCGCCCCGTCCACTTCATTCGAACTAATAGCCGTTCAATTACTTCATTGTTTGGTCCTGTTCCGAGCAGGATTTCAAATTTTGCGAGCAAATTTACCCCCGGATAAAGTAAAGTGGAACGGGAATATCAATTTGCTGCGGAAGCATGTCGACGGGTGTCCTGTAGTGTGCCGCCGCCTCCCTCGTCCGGTCGAGGTCAGAATTGACCGTTCAATCCTTACAATATGACTTCGGTCAGCAGCAGTTAATCGAGGAGGTGAAGTGTATGCGACGAGGGAATTGGAGAAAACGATGGTCAGCCGACGTCGGGACGTCCGTCGTTCTTGTCTACATCGTCGTCATTGGATTCGGGAATGACGATGAGGCTGTTTCTTGATTAATTGTTTCAGATCCATAATGCCCGAAGGGATGAACGAGAGGGGCTAAATTAAACGAGGAGTATAGAGTAGCATCTTGACCATTACCACACTTTCGTTGTCTTAGCAGTTAACCGTTCGCCACGAATCCGATGGATAATTAAGTTTTCGAATTGTCGATTCTGAGGAAACAGGCAATATACAAAATCGACCACTTTTTTGTTGGAATACGACAAAGAAAAAGACTCTGTTGATTACGTTCCAAAATCGTAATAACTGTAACTAGAAGCTCATTGTTATTCTCTGAATTGTTCTGAAACTTGAACGAAAAGCTTAAACGTAAGGCGAGAGAGTCTACAGTAGGGTCTACAGGTTAGGGTCGCAACATTCTAAGGATTTGTAAGGGGTTGAAAATCCTCGTCCTTGTCGAT
This sequence comes from Agrilus planipennis, assembly GCF_000699045.2. NCBI lineage: Eukaryota > Metazoa > Arthropoda > Insecta > Coleoptera > Buprestidae > Agrilus > Agrilus planipennis. The sequence goes on from NW_020439244.1 coordinate 523,163, forward strand.
AACTTTCAAAGAATCGGGTAAGGAAAGAAGAAAGATAATAACAAGTAAAGAGGGAAGTAAGTGGGACAATGGTGCTTACGCTCTGGGCATTCTATACATACATACAATCAAACGCACTGTTTCGACTCAAAACAGAAACGGGGAAGAACAAGAAGAAGTAACGTGATGGCGGCGTCGGCGGTGCTACAGAAATCGCTCTGGGCGATACTCACTCGTTTGAACTCGATTCGCGGCTGCTTTGTGAATGCGCTGTTGCGAAAGTTATTAATTTCTTTAATTATTAACTCTTTGATATACCACCAAAGATTAGGACGGAGATAATTGGCGAGTCTGACGGTTTTAAGACGGTTCCGCTAAGGAAATCTGGTGTTGGATTGAATTGAATTGAATTAAAACTTTACGGTAAAAGTTTCGGCATGACGGGGACGATAATTTGAGTTCGAAATAATTCGACCGAAAAGGCAGATACGTACTTTTATTCTGTCATATCTGAAGAAGCAGGGGCAACAATAAAATCCATTATAAGGAGCGCACGGTGGTCACAGTTTCAACAAAATTCTAACTGCTGCCTTAAGACAGCGTTTTAAGAATTACGACAAACGGTGTAGTAAACGCCATCTGCAATAGTAAAAAGTATGCGCAGTTAACGAGCCATCAATGGTTGAGAACAGTTAATAGTTTTGCAGCCGCGTTATCTTGTCGCTTTTCGTTATCGGAAGCGTCAACTGACGAAACAGACGTACCTATCTGTGACCTTCGCAGCAGCTGACACGTAGGGAAGCCGATTTCACGTAATGTTTTGTAATAATCTACACTCGTCAGCGGTTGATTGGCAAAGCACAAATACAAAAATACATTCAATGTGAAAAAATCATCAGACATAGTGTATATACTACAGACGGCGTTTACCACGCTGTTTGTAGTAATTAATAAAGTCGATTTTAATAAGCAATGCAATGCAATTTAACTAAAAAGTTATAATAATTGCAATTTCTATTTTACGCGTAAGTAATTGTGAGCTTTCTGAATTCAAGTTTGAATCCGTCGCCCCACTTAGTCGTTCATCCGTCCACCGCGGAGCTTTCCACGATGAGTACATTCGTCGTAGCTTTCGGCGGGGAGGAGATTTATGTTGCAGAAGTTTAAAGCCAGATCAACAGCAGCAATTATCGAGATGGAGCCATACCTCATAATGATTTATACAAATGAGGGTGAGCGAGCTTTCAAAGCTGAAAGCTTCGCGTGCGGTACGTTGCTTGTGTTTGTTGTGCGTTTCGAGACGAGTTACGAGACCGTCTTCAACGACGCGGAAGAGCAAACACCATCCGACTACTACAAGTTGGATAATAAGGACTTGTACGAACGAGAGAGATGGAGGTGTGTTGACTTGTGTAAATAAACTTTCCTGCCGTACCCTTAGTCGATATCTCTCTCAAAAAAGTGGAGTAGGTATAGGCCACTCGTTGTCCCGGGGAGATTTCGCATGGGAAATGGGACCATTTCACTTACACTTACGATTAGTGAAAGGGAAGAGTGATGGGGAAGGGTGCGCTGATTTAAGTAAGTCGGTGGGTTTTTACGACTTTTGAGCACCACTTCAACTCTGAAACTACGGCATACTTTAAACAAGGTCACCGCACATTTGTGACTCTCCAGTAATTTTAATGGGTTCTATGGCATGATAAAAACATTTTATCAATATTATTCATCTAAAATCTCAAAAAAGAAAGGTTTATTTTTCATTGATTTTGAGTTTCAGTAAATGTCTCATTCTGTGGGGTGTCTTTTAGAATTTCTTTGGCGGTTTTCCTCTTGATGGTCTAATATTATAGACGCGGTCAGATTCTTGGTTATCTATATTAAATCTTACAACAATTTTCCACTTTAATTTGTTCTTATGAGTTTTAAAATCGTTATTCATATTTTTTATGTTCAGAATTTATTTTCACAAAAGTCAGACGTATTTCCGCGCTTAGTGTTAGTATAGTCGTAAAGGCGTTCTATCCGATATTTGGTAACACTTATTATGTACGGATGTGGTAGTAACATTTCCTCCTCGTAATCCTCTACAACCGACGATGATACGTATTGCATACTACATACGTACGTATTACACTTAACATCCATGTATGTCGGTTGCCAAGAAACATTAATCCGAGAGACTAATCCGAAGTCTACAGTAGCCAATGAAATTTCGCCACTAGTATTTAATTAAGAGTTAAGTAGTTACTAAAACTGTGATCGATCGAGCCGAAGGGGATGCATTATTTGGACGAGTGTACAGGGAAATCGCAAATTCAAATGAGAAAGTTTGTCTCTCGCTCTCTGTTTCTGTCAGTGTTAGTCTCTCTGACTATATAATACGTAATACGTACGTAAGATTGTTCAGGTAGGCAGGAAAGGGGGGAAAGTGAAGTGGGAACGGTCCCGATAATTTCTTAACGACCACTTATCCGATTAAAATCCTTTGACGCTGTCTCCCGGATGCTTATTTAAATCGAACGGGAGAGTCCGGGATAGAGAAAACTCGATAGCGACAGGTTGAGGTAATTTGTTAAGATGCAGGGCTCCTCTGGATCAAAGGGAATTGCTAATAATCATCCGAATTCGCTGTAGCGACGACAAAGAGGCAAAGACGCCGTCCGGGCACGGTTGAAGGAGGACTCGGGGAATTCGGGGAATTTTGCGAGACAGCATTTGAGATATCAAAATTGGTGCAACGAAACTGAGCCACAAAGTAATTGAGGGTGAACCGTGCATTAACATATTTAGTACCAGTGGTGCCCAAAGGTAGAAGAAATTGTAAAATTCGGCAATTTTTGATATCTATTAGGCAGTAGAAATCACTTGTTTGTTAGCTAACGGTCATTTTATGGAGGTATTAGAAAAAGTAGGAGAACAGAGGGCACTATGGAAGTTAATAAATAAAAGGGACATTATGGACTACTTAAAGACATATTAGAAGCAGAAGCAGATGTAAGGAAAAGCAGAATAATATCTGGTTTAGTTTATTGGTCGCAAACGGTTACAGATGTGAAAATTTCTAGTCTTCTAGATTCCCGGAAAAAGTTGGCCAACGGTAGGAAGGTGACACTAGGAGTTAAAAGCAGTTTGAAAAGGGCACTTTGGAAGGCATGAAGGAAATGGGGTAATAACCATGAAATTACCACAAATGGCGCGGTAAACGCCATCTGTAGTATGATGCTACGTTTTAGGATTACGTATGCTCCAACAAGGTCCACTTGTGTGGATATCCTATACATACATACAATCAAACGCACTGTTGCGACTCAAAACAGAAACGGGGAAGAACAAGAAGAAGTAACGTGATGGCGGCGTCGGCGGTGCTACAGAAATCGCTCTGGGCGATACTCACTCGTTTGAACTCGATTCGCGGCTGCTTTGTGAATGCGCTGTTGCGAAAGTTATTAATTTCTTTAATTATTAACTCTTTGATATACCACCAAAGATTAGGACGGAGATAATTGGCGAGTCTGACGGTTTTAAGACGGTTCCGCTAAGGAAATCTGGTGTTGGATTGAATTGAATTGAATTAAAACTTTACGGTAAAAGTTTCGGCATGACGGGGACGATAATTTGAGTTCGAAATAATTCGACCGAAAAGGCAGATACGTACTTTTATTCTGTCATATCTGAAGAAGCAGGGGCAACAATAAAATCCATTATAAGGAGCGCACGGTGGTCACAGTTTCAACAAAATTCTAACTGCTGCCTTAAGACAGCGTTTTAAGAATTACGACAAACGGTGTAGTAAACGCCATCTGCAATAGTAAAAAGTATGCGCAGTTAACGAGCCATCAATGGTTGAGAACAGTTAATAGTTTTGCAGCCGCGTTATCTTGTCGCTTTTCGTTATCGGAAGCGTCAACTGACGAAACAGACGTACCTATCTGTGACCTTCGCAGCAGCTGACACGTAGGGAAGCCGATTTCACGTAATGTTTTGTAATAATCTACACTAGTCAGCGGTTTATTGGCAAAGCACAAATACAAAAATACATTCAGTGTGAAAAAATCATCAGACATAGTACATATACTAGAGATGGCGTTTACCACGCTGTTTGTAGTAATTAATAAAGTCGATTTTAATAAGTAATGCAATGCAATTTAACTAAAAAGTTATAATAATTGCAATTTCTATTTTACGCGTAAGTAATTGTGAGCTTTCTGAATTCAAGTTTGAATCCGTCGCCCCACTTAGTCGTTCATCCGTCCACCGCGGAGCTTTCCACGATGAGTACATTCGTCGTAGCTTTCGGCGGGGNAGTTGTCTCGAAAAATATAACGTTCTGTTGTTACGATTCACTTTTGTTTTTTTAAAAGAATATTAACGTTTGGTTGACGGGGTTGTTTTAACACCACGATATCAGCAGCTCTTTCTCATTGTCCACATAAAACGGAACGATGTGACGTGACGATCGTGCAAAAGCATTAAGGGGCATTTTTCGGTCGTCGGATGCGACCGAGTAATTAAATTTTATTTCTTCTGTTCGTCCCGCAGTAATCTCCATTTTTAGCATTTACCTCCGCGTTAGTCCCTCGCACTAACGACGCAAGAATCGCACCATCCGTCCTAGCGTACGTACACTTTTGGGGCCAAATCCGCCGCCGGCAGCCCCAAACTGCACGCAGCCTAATCTTTCCTCGAGCCATTAGCGACAACTTAACTTTTTCAGGTGAAATTAACAGAGCGTTTACATCGTCGTTTTATTTCCTTGACGAGGGTCCCGGGCTTACTACCGAAACGTATAACTGAAACGACGCCATAAAGGGGTAGGTATGGAAGGTAGATGCGCGTACCCATAACCCTCGAACACGTCTTTTTTGACCAGGGGCGGTCACAGTTATCATTAGAATTATTACCACCCAAGTATTATTATTATTATTATCAAATGAGGGGTTGTGTGGTTTCATATATAAGGCACCCTGACGACGATGATAATGATGATATTGCTTTGTATTATTAAAGAGGAGGAACGCTGGCCCGAAATTGTCCTCTAACTGTTTGTACTGTTATGGCCGAGCATTAAATCGTTTATTAGAACTACTGGAAGACACTAAAACTAACGTAAAAGGTTTTATAAGGGATTAAAACGGCTTTATTACAGCATAAAGATTAAATTCTTATGTATATTTACTGACATAAAATTTTACGAGAATCAGATTTTTACTCGCTGCTCAACTTCAAACATTTCATCTCGATTGTCCGAGCAAAGTATATCGCAGATCTGTTTTTATACAGGGTGCTTCTAATATAAGTAGCAAGCTTCAGAGGGTGTTAAAACTAAACGCAATAGGGATTTGCATAGGGAATATAGCAGCGTGATTAACGGGAAATAGAATTTGAAAGAAAACTAGATGAAATTACAATCTGAAGCCGACCCTGGCCGTGAATTGGCAACGTACAATAGAAAGCAGTTACATCGACGGAGAATGTAAACAACTGACGATTGTTTTGTGTAAAGTATCAACAGCTATTTACTATGCTACTACAAATAATAATAGATTAAGGTTCCTATTGCTACAAAAGGTAACGAAATAACTACTTTGTATACAGTACAATTTACCTCTATGTTGTATTAAACACATAGGCGTACTTACACTATAAAAAAGACGTCTGGCACCTGGCTTACTTCATTTGCAGCGATCATACATGGTCGCGACGTTGACCGAGAATATAAACAAGTGACGGCTGTGTTGTTTAAAGTATCAACAGCTATTTACTATATAATAATAATAATAATAAATTTAGACTCCTGTTGCGACAAAAGGTATCGAAGTAACTACTTTGTGTGCAGTACAATTTACCTCGATATTGTATTAAGAACTTAATAGAAAGAAAAAATTAACTCTATGAAAACATTAATAGGTCAGTTAATATTCAGTGGATAGGTAATTGTAATTTTATTAAATTTCCAAACCACCCTTGAGGTATTGCCAAAGTGTGTTACTTCTATGGATGATTTGCCAATATCCTTATCTTTCCCTTAGAAAAATTAATTACCACACCACTAAACACACACACATACTTACACTATAAAAAAGACGTCCGGCATCTGACTTACTTCATTTGCAGCGACCGCGACGTTAAAAGAACAAAAAATTACACTCGTGGAGCTGCAATCGCCTACTACTACCACTACACTTTCATGCGAATCTGATTTTGATACAATGTTTTCGTGTGGAATTTGAGCACGCCATCGAAACGCTTTGATCGATTCAATTAATTTCTGGGAGAGGACGCCGAAAAGACAAAGCGTCGCGTCTTCCATAAACCACATTAGGAGCAGCAGTCGCAATCATTCATTCATGAAACATTAACCTAAAAGGTTTTAAACGTATCTCATAATCAGATTAACTACCCTATTCTTCTAGGACGAGAAAATTCCACGGCCGATAAGCGGGAGCCGTGTAACTTATGGAAGAGAGGGACCCCCGAGACAGACGGACAGATTCGCTCTTCAACAAATTAAATTTTATGTGTTCGACAACGAACCGGCGAAGATCGGAGGGGGTGCAGCGTACAATTAATAATCATTATCGTTTATATATATATACTAAGTACATATATTGACGATATTAAAAGTTGCGTTAATATTAGATGCGATTCGTTGGATACTTTCAGTTAGGGGTAGTAAAGCTTAAGTTTTTTCTTTTCTTTAGATGACCAACGTAAATAGGAAAGTGCGGTCGTTACGCAGTTATAGAATGTTATATGGAAGTGGTCGTACGGCGGTTACATTATTTAGAAGGGTTACAGCTGTTTTGTGGCAAAAATGGGCCCCCGGACGGCACATAACGGTAACGTTTATGGAAGGGTGAGAAAGGGACCGAGTCGAAGTCTCAAGATACCCCGTGCAATATTCGTACTCGCCCTCCGTATAACCGTGAAATAAACCACGTCGGCCAGTTTAGGAGACGCCTAATCAATAAAAGGCCCGATGGTAAATGAGGGTCAAGAAACAATTTTCGGAATTCTAGAAATGCATTTGTCTCAAACTATGGCGTGAATTTTGTCTCAGGAATATTGTAGCGAGCACGAGTGTGTTTGTGTGCGATCGGGCACACGTGTGCGTGAATGGTTTATTGATTCGCCGACTAGTCGCGGGCGCTTTTTTCTTTCTTCGTACCTGCGTTCTTGGAAAGCAGTTATACGATACAGTTCAAAGAAAAAATAAACTATTCGGACGTATTCCAGAAGGTTCTCGAAAGTAAACAAAGAGTATTTAAAGGTAGAGACGATCGCAAAAAAGAAGTAGAAATAAATTAACCGTTACAGAAGTGAGTCGAGAAATAAATTGACAGTGATAGCAATGAAATAAATAGCGCAGTGAATAGTTAAATAAATAGTTTTGTTGTTATCAGTCTTAAAAGTTAATTTTGTTAAACTCACGAACATTACAATACGTTTTGACACGGGAATCCCTTTTATGAAGCTTTGCAAACAACGGATATGATTATATATGTATATACAATAGAGTTATCAGCTACCCTAAAACATAAACAGGTGGTCAGATATTTGTCTTTCAGTTAATGATTTTGTTTTGATTATCATGACATAAGGGAAATAAAACGTAAGATGAAATAATAAAGTTCTTGGACCCTCTCCTGAATTACGTATTTGACAGCTAAACCAAAGTACAATTCGGTGTTTCCCCTCCCGCGTCTCCGTGGAGTTTTTTTATATTTTTATTGTCGACCATTAATTTTTAAACCTTGTCAAATTGTGTCCCTTGGAAAATAAAAATCGGGCAATTAAGGCATTAAAACAAAAGAACTCGGATATCGGAGAAACAATAACGACCAATTAAGGGAACAAGTAGGCTTTGTTGGGCCGTTTCCGAAATAATTTTTCATAATTCAAATAAAAGGGCCGTTCCGTAGGATCAAGAGGATTTTTCGTATTACACTCGGAAATGGTAAAAGGAAATGGACGAAATTGAATGTGAAACAATAAAATGTACGCAACGGTAATGGGGCAGTATAAAAAAGTGTTTATTCAATTTTAGACAGTTGCTAAAGTAATTTTGAAATCGAACTGTGCAGTAGATATTATATAAAAAAAAAATACATACGGCAGTGTGTCTTAACAAGGGTGAAATAAAGTAGATATTTCTGGATCTTGATTTGGAAATAAATCACATTTTCTTCTTTGTATGCAAATACACATATATCATACATAAATTACGAAAAATTGCCTACTAGATAAAAGATAAAACATTTTGAATGCTTTCGTCGATAAGTTCGAAAATTTATGGCAACGTAGTGGACTCTAGCACATTTAAGGATGTTTGGGAGATACAATAGGAGACAAGAGTACATAAAATTAGAAATTCGTATTTAATTAGGTTTTGCAGCATATCATGAGGTAAATAAATACTATCTACACTAAAAAAAAGTATACGGTTTGAGAGAAAATTTGGAATCTGACCAAAAACTTTGAATAAAATAAGTAATAACGAATAATATGGAAAATTTTTTACTGACTTTTGGCAGTGAATATGCCTTGACTTCAACTTCGAAACAAAAGAATATTTAGTTTTCATCTCTATTAATAGTGAGCGTAAAACTTTTTAATATGTTTAAATAACACTACACATTTCCTTTCACAATATGAGACTACTTGAAGGATAGCTAAGGATTGCTGTGTCACTCTATTTTCGAACTTGAAATAAATCAATAACTGTTTGACAATCATTTACATCAACTTTAGTAAAGTGGTGTCTTGTTCCTGAACATTTCGTTCTGGATTTTGAGCTTACCTTAACAGCAAAACTGTGTAAATAAATTAAGGGAATAATGTACACAGTAAAGTAAAATTAATGGTGTACACGATTTCACGAAGTCGTAATTTTTATTTGCACGCTAAATAACAAATTACTGTGAAAACGAATTTAGATATACTTTACAGAGGAAAACTACATCATTATTTTTCTTCAATTAGGGCTTAATTAAAGTTCAGAGATCCGAAGGTTTACTACATCTGAAGGCGACTCGATCACGTTCGGATGACTCGCTCAGTTTGAAAATGTTAGAAGTTCCCGTTTAATCGGCTGGCATTTCAGTTTTAATAATTTCTCTCGAAAAATAATACACAATTAGGAAATTTACGTGAAGTAAAATTAAACAGAACAGTCGTAGAATTTACGCTCATCCTTTTACGTGTAGCGAATTACCTTTTAGTATAGCATCTTTCTCATTATGTTTTTAATTTAAGTTTGAAAGTTAATTCGATTATTTTATAAGTCTAGACGCAGAGGTCGTTTTGTCTTTTTTGTATTTAGTTAGAAACTTGATGAATCGTAGAAAATCTCAAAAATTTGGTTAATAAACTTATCATGCAAAAAATTTAAAAAGGTTTAAGTTTTTAAATCGTTAGCACATTTAAGGGTTGCTTTCTTTTACTCTAGTTTTCGTTACAATATTAGGAATAATAATGGCAACTATGCATGGCAGGGTATGTCGAACAAAGGAACTTTGTTTCTTATTTCAATTCAATAATTAGTTGAACTATTTAAAAGAAAATAAGTATCTTAAAATGTGAACCCCTCTTACAATATTTTAAGTATCATTATAAATCAGGATCTTGTCCTTCAGGATAATAATTATTGTAATACAATGGTTTCTTCAGGTGTGGAAGAAATAATAGTGAAAATAGGTACGGTTGTTGTTTAATGGAAAGGATAGCAAATTAAAATTCAATTTGAACTTCCCAATTATTAAAAAAGTCAAACGCTATAGTTCTATTTAAAATTAGCAATAGATATGCATTTATTATTAGAGTGTAAAGTCCGCAATGAAGTCTACATTGGCCAGACGGGAAAATCCTTTAAGTAACGAATGAATGAACACCTTCTAAAAAAATTTTTTACTTGTAAACATTTCACTCCACTTAAGCGGAACACATTTTAATCTTAAGCATATTATAGAACAAACAGAAAAGCTCAAAACCCCAACGCCAAAACACGACACTGTAGTTGTCCGAAGCACTTTTCGGTAACATTGTGCTTCGGACAACTACAGTGTCGTGTTTTGGCGTTGGGGTTTTGAGCTTTTCTGTTTGTTTTATACATCGAAGACACGATCAACATCATTAAGGACAGTACAACTAAAGGGATAAATATGCACGGGCAAAAGATTAGTATGCTTAGATTTGCAGATGATATAGCAGTATTAGCATCTAGCAAGGAGAAGTTAGAGACAGCTTCAAATAAAATGGAAATGGTACTGACAAAACAGTACTACTTATACGAAAATAAAGAAAAGTAAAACAAAAATACTAGTATGCAAAGGAAGAAAAAGTNTACAATATTGTAGTACATTATTTTGATCTATCTCGTAGGGTTTAGCCAGCGTTTGCAATGTAAGCGCAAAAAAAGTGTTTATTTACGACATCACATTAGAAACCTCTAAAATTATCAGTGTTTCCCTACTTTATTATGCATGTATTATACATATAAACCTTCCTCTAGAATCACTCTTTTTAAAAGAAACCGCATCAAAATCCGTTGCGTAGTTTTAAAGATTTAAGCATACATAGGGACAGACAGCGGGAAAGCGACTTTGTTTTATACTATGTAGTGATAAACGTCAACATCAATATACTTTGAAATTTTACAAATCTTTCAATTATAATTAGGTACTCAGTAGATTTATACCGTTTAACTAGCAACGTTGGTGATATATCGAGTTTCGAGATAGTCTATAGCGTGCTGATGAGAACTAATAAGTTCAAAATTTGATAGTTAATACTTAATTTACCGTGTGCTTAGAAGATTGTTACGTTAAAATGTTCGAAGTTGTTCGACTACTGTAATTGGTTGTCAAAATAGATTTTCCTGTCCGAAAAAGAAAATGACTTTTCCAGTTGTTTGACATCCCATGTTTTTTCTGTGTAGCGAGTGAAATTAAAAATGCGAGAGCTCAAGGTAAAATGTGCGTGACTCGATGTAACATTTTTGACGGCGTCAGAGGGGGCTGAGGCCCCTGTTTTTTTACATTCGCCGAAACAAATGAGCCGTTCAACGTAAAGTTTTTGACTTTTTGGCAGCGTAATGACGCTTAAAATGTTAAATAGGCGAGCATCACGGGGTCGCATCCGCACAATGTAAGTAGTTAAATTTAGCAAGAAAAAGTCCGACAACTTTTTCCCCCGTTCTATTTTCGTAAGGCGGTAAATCAGAAACAGAGAGCACGAAAAAATAATTAAAATCGTTACACATAATTTACCGCTCATCTTCGAGAATTATTGCTTTCGGGGCGGGATCGGGGTTGATTCGTGGAAAATGAAAAAGTTTTTCGATTGAAATTTAATTGCAATTTTAATGTAGATGATTACTTAAAAAAAGCGTAATCGTTGGATTTTTCCTTAAAACATTCTAGAAACAATTGATTGACGTTCAACTTTAATACATTCTTAATAATTTTCGTTTTTTCTATCGTTGTTTCTAATTTGTTTTTTCATTGTTAACTGATGTTTTTGTCTGTAAAAACAAAAGATCTGCGACAGACAACTGCTTGCAGTATTACATACCTATTTTGAACATAACTTCTTCAACTTTTTACTGATTCTTCATTTGTTTCTAATGTGAATTGTGTTCGGTTGTTTTTCTCACTGTTGATTGATGTTTGTATTTGGAAAAACGCATGATATAGTACTAAGATTAGTGACAGAATAGTTTTTCTTAGAAGTTCATCTACACTGCACAAAATTAAATAAAAAATACTGATCGATTTCTCTTGTAAGCGTCAAATTGGTACGGTCATTTCTTTTTTTTTTAATATGGGATTTTGTCAATTCACTCGGGACCGAATGATCCCCGAAACGAGGTAAGCGTCTTACGCTTAATCCGGGTGCGTGTGTCAGAAATTAAGGGCGAAAATCTTCCCGGAAACAAAAGTGGACCGTTAGGGAAGTGCGTCCGTCATACGTCATCGCGAAAATTGTTCCCTGAAATCGCATTTACTGAACAAATAATCTCGTCAGGAGATTAGAAGACGCGAAGGAGGGTACAACAGAGAAGGTTTAGGGTCCGTCTCCGAACTCCTGCCGGTCAATTACCAATTGTCTCGTTCTATCAATAGCTTTCGGTGCTTTTCTACAATCATTGTCCACTCCTTCATCATCGGAACATCCACCGTTTCTATAACAACCGTTCAGAAATTTTCCGTAGAAAAAAATCCGGATTAATTGCTCGAACGAAAGACATCTGTTAGACGAAGATTTTCTCTGAATTACTGTGGAAGCATCACCTGGAGTTTTCGAGAGGATATTTACAAGTCTACAATAGTTAAAAGTCAAATAAACACGTTTTTGATGCAATTTTAGCAACAATTTAAAATTCCTCATGATAATATTTCGAGTAGGTATTGTCCGTTCACTTAGAGAAACGTACACGATATCAGATCGACATGCACTGTTGCCTAAATGGGCGTGACTGTTAAAAGAAGAACGTCGAAAACATCTGACGATACCTAAACGACCGGCCATATTCAGGGGATATTCATTTGTTCGTATCGTCCATGCTATACCTTTCCTTAAGAGAAAAGACTATAGGTATTAGGTTGAATGTTTATTTGCAAATGATTTTTTATACATTCCTTCATTTGAAGGGATACTCACAATTCGAGTGGCTGTTGATTTTTGAATTCATTTGATCTGACAAGCGGCTGTACGTTTTCGAATAAAAAAGGGTGCGATAAATTAAATTTGAAATATACCTAACTACCTACCCTTTCTGCATCACTCGTCTCTGGCACCCCGAAATGAATTTCGACGGTAACCAAACAACTCCTGTAATTTAAATTTTAAAGGAAAAACTGATAGTTGTTTTTCTTTCGTTATCCCCCCGTGAAAAAAGTATTTCGCGCGCGCGCCAACATTAATATTAATGACATTTCGTTTTAATGTCTACGTTTCACGGCAACTTTACGCGAACGCCGACAAGCGGGACAGAAATGAATACCAAGCAGGATAAAAATGCAATATGGGCATTAATATTCTTCGTGGTAATATTACAAAATGGCGTTATGCGGAGGGTCGTATGGACTACACCCAACATTACTTATAATAATAAACTTAATTTCGCCAATTTTTATGCGATTCTGCATTTGTTTAAATAGTTGAAATTAAGTTGTTTCGTAACTGTTTTAATCATTTTTCATTTGTTTTGATTCTTGAATTTGTTTTTGATTGTTTTCACATTGTTTATCGATTGTTTAAAAAATGAAGGTAGTTTTTCTTCATCTGTTTGTATTGTCGGATAGTTTTTGATCATTCGTCTGATGTTTTTGTTTGGAAAACAAACGATTAGCGCCCCAGGCCTGTATTAAGAAGATAAATAATACATAAAGGAATAATTATGTGTGGCATTAATTCGTTTCTTATTTTGGTAGTGGGCCATTTCCAGCTCCTTCTTTTGTCCGATATTTTCTATGATTAACGGGATAACATGTCGCCAGAGATCCTGCTCATTATACACGCTTGGTCGATTGCGAAGGCCCGAAAGGGGCGTTCATGTGAACATTGTCAGAGATAAACTGTAGCCATTTTTGTATTGTAATATATTACGTTTCTAGCTTTGTGTCGTCCGCGTCCCGATTGACGGACCGTCTGCGGGTGAAAAGTTTGTCCCTCTTCTGCAGCCATTTTCATTTTTCTTTTTCCACAATGTCGCCACCGCAATCCATCCACTTTGACGTGGCTACATCTCTTACCACTCTGTTTGATTCGACGTTGTTTCAATATACTACGGGATGCCTTTTTGTTTTTGTTTGTATATTGTTACCTACATTTCTTTATTTCGTACGTATTAAAAGACTTTTTCAAAGAGTAAAATCACTTAAAGTAAATGAAATTATAACTAAAATAAATACTGCAGTTGATTAAAAAGACAAGAGATTTTAAACCGGAACGCATTGATTTATTTTTTTGTTTGCGTAAAATTTCACATTTTCCTTCTTTTTTTCAAATAAATAACGTGAAATAAACCTCGGTCTCTGTTAACTGAATTCGCGTATTTTTGTTTGTTCGGGTGCATGTGGGGTATCCCACCCCGCCGTTCCCGAATAAAATTCTCGGCTTACATCTTTCCAATTTTCCATGCGAGATAATCAGCTTTCTTGTTCTCGTGTTTCTCCGCCGTACATACATGGAATCAGCCCTTTTAATAATAAGCCCTTATTCGGTGCCTTGTGCGCGTATTTTCCGAAAATTTTCCCCAACGAACCCTCTAATAAAAATATCTACAGTACTTGCAACAAAATTTAGCGGCACCCCTACTACACTTATTGCCAGATATATCTGTTTCACAATGGGTTACAATTAAATTCAATTAATCGAAATTATATTTTTGGGGGGTTAACGCTATAAAAAAGTGCCTGCTTTAAAATTTTCATTAAAGATAAAATTTCTGTCATCTGATGTCGTAAAGACTGTACAATATGTTAAGAGTTTTAGGCATTGTGCGAGACCGAGTCTTGCTATTATCATATAATCCGGAAGCCCTCTTATATAAAATACCATCTCAATATTGGTAATCTCGTGCAGATTCTGCGAGAGATCGCGACAAGCGAGATTCAATTTGTTGCGTCGTATGTGACGGGGGTGAGGGTGAGGCCTCTGTTTTTTACGTGTTCTCTACCTATCGCTATATAGGACCTTTGATCTGTACACCCTGTTATCAATAAATAAAACACGTGAAGCTTTTAGAACTCATAGTTCACAGTTTTAAAAGAACTAACCGAAGCATCAGTATTCAATTTAGTAATAAATAATTTTCATGGTATACCATTTTTCATGATGATACTAAAGGAGATATTGGACCGAATGACCATTATCTTCCATTTTATAATAAGTACGACATAAATTGGGCGCCGGTCGTTATATAATTGTAACAATAACAATTCGACGAAACGGATGTACCACCACCGTTTGTTCGGTTCGTCTCCCCCCCGGCCATCAAAGAACGAACAATGAAATACGTCAAATAATTGGCTGTTAGAGATCGTGCACAGTTTCCATGTTTCCATATGACGAAACAGAAACGAAAAGAAACAGCGCACTGTCGTCCTTCCGTCTACTTCTTCTTTTTTTCTTTTTAAACAGAGTTCTCTACCAAAAAACAAATGCACAAACGAAAATATTGTTTTAGGTAGTAGAATAGGGTGAAGCCTACTAAATATAATACTTAATAATTAGAGATGATACAAAAAGCCTGCCTGTGGTTTGGGGGGGTTGGTGAGGGTGGTATTTAATGGAAACTAGTGGTTTTTCCGGGTACCGGGTACCCGGAAAAATCAGTATCTCTATTAATAATAATAATAATAAGCAGTTGGAGGGGTTGGACGGTGTTCCCTGATGGCATTTTTCGCAATTAGGAGGAAGGGTGAACGTAGTAGACGTACTTGCTCATCAGCGAAAATTGTATTCTTGAACAGTACTCGAAATTTCCAAGTTAAATTCATGCATCTAGTAATTTTATTCCGAGCTGGGCCTCTTCAATAGCGAGAGCACAAAGTTCTGAATTGGTCCGTGATTTCGCAATGAGAATTTCGCCCGCGCGTAGTTTCGTCGATGGGACGGAATTGAAATTCCTAGGGCAATTAGCCGTCGTCCCGGACTGTTCTTCGAACAGCCCACAATAAGTTTTCAGACGGATTTTCTCGTAAATGTCTATCGGCTATAATATGCTTTTCAAACTTTCGAATGACGAAACCGTTAATTAATTTTTGAAGTGCGTACATGCGCTGAATACCTACATGTAACAAAAGCGAATTGTATTTATTGATTTTAATGTTTCGTTCTTCTTTTTTTTTTGTTATTATCTCGATAGAATCATCCTACAGGACACATAATATAATGGAGGGATTAGCAAAGATATAGAAGCGGAATATTAAAGTATATATTTTTTCATATTGGAGATTATGTTCGAGAGTCGTCCCCCCTTTTGAAAGGATTATCAGGGTTTATTTTTGTCCTAACTTATCGGGCGTGCTTCGACCCCTGCGCGCTCAGCAGTCAAGGGTGATTTACTGAAAACGCCGAGCACTCTCTTTTACTCCAGATTTTTCTGCCATACACACGTATATCGAAAAATATGTTTAAATATTTGATATCGAACCCGTCCGGAACGTAGCCACATTTTTTTTTAAGCTAAATCTATGAATGTAGAATGTGTATTGTCGGATACCGATTAAATTCCTTGAAGAGTTTCTAGGAATTCCTAACTACCCCCACGTGTCAGCCTGTTAGGTAATAGTAATCCTAAGGGTTGGATTCTTGGCATAAGCAGCGGGAAACAATCTGTCATTTCTCTCGCCTTATACATCTCAAACTATTCATTGATTAACGGGAATATTCCGTTCAAATGTTCGGCAGGAATTTGTGTTCATTATCTTCTCGGTCCGTTGAATCCGCGGGGAAAGTTGTGTAGGTAGTGTCAAAGAAGGAGCTATTTAAATGAGCGGTATCTACAATGGTACATTGACAGATCAATAATTTCAAAGTTGTATTATGTCCAAGCTTCAGAAATATGCGATCTATTTGAAACAGTTGTATTTACTCTCTAATCCGTTTCATATTTTGTGTTTTCTGTATCAAAAACACCCCGTTTCGGTGTAGAATATCATGAAAATTCACTATCCCCTGCAAATTACTTCAAATAAGTGAGGAAAATCTGTTGTTGTTGTCACACCGTCGCTGAGAATAGAACCCGAGACCTTTGGCTTCACACACTAACGCTCTAACAATTGAGCTACGAGAGGTACAGTTACAATAACGGCGAAACGTACTTAATAGGTACACAAATTAATATCAGTTCAGAACCCAGCGAGTTGGTAACATTTTTTTCTCATTAATTTCTAGTGGATAAAAATTAAATGAATTTTTAGATCAATATTACATATTAACCACTATTAAACGTTTCTTAAAGTATTTCATACGAAAATTCTTGTGTCGCTGGCAGTAGCTGCTAGACTGACAAGTTTACACATTCATTTGCAAAAGAAGCTTTTAAGCGACCCGGGGGTGACATAAGTGGTAATTCTGGGCGCGAATGGCTATGACACTTCGTTCATAACGAGCATCATTTTTAATGTAAATTTGTGTAAGTGACATATTTACCCCTTCGATCCGATTGTACATTGTAACCACCCTGAGTCGCATAGCATAGTTATCTGTGGCCATTGTACAGGTCCGTATTAAGGAAAATTTCCTATTCAAGAATACATTCAAACTGATTGTTGTTCTGAATCAAGTTCGAGACAGGTTTTAGAAGTTTCTAACTGTATAATTGGTTCTTTCGTTTGGGTTTTGTTGTGTCTCGCAACGAGTCATTATTAATATTTATTTTTTGTCGGCGTGGTTTTCGAAAATTAACAACAGAACGTAGAACGAAAATGGAAAAGAAAAAGCGCGCTCGCGCCAGGTCGGTTCGCTTAACAATTTGAGAAATCCGAGTCGCGAGTCAAACTTTTGTTTTCGAACGTTATTAGAAGCCGTTTGCAAGGCGAACAAATTAAAAGTTTTAATTAACATGAAAAGCGTTACTAAAGTAAACGTAAATATTATGCGAGATGTAGTAAGTGCTTCAACTGGATAAACAATCTCGAATCGAGAGACAGCAGCCCGTTTCGGCAGGGAGTTTACCCCCGCTTTTCGGCGATGTACGTTTTTAATGTTACCGATAGAGTCATTATTAAATTACGAACACACACAACCTAAAGGTTTATTTCGCAGTTTAAGTCTCTTATTAGTTTTTGTATTGGTACCGAACTTTTGTCCTTATGAATGAATTCGTTATCGCTTATTTTCGACGACATTACTCTTTGTCAGGTAGGATTTCAAGAGGAAGACAAGTTATCTATTAATTGTGACGCCGCTGGTCTCGCAAAGAGATAATTGTTTCAGTATCTCTTATCTCTCTCGCATTGTGAGTTGTTGCGAGGCATAGCTAATGGTACGGAATTCTCCAAGGAAGGCTAAACTTTCGACTTGAACAAGAATTAGTCCAGACAGGAGGTAACCTTTCGAGGAGATTGAACCCGAAGTTTAGCGCTAGTTGCTATATTTTATCCGGTTTGGACCGACGGCTTATCTGCATCAGAGACTCGAGTCGGAGCGCCAAAATTACGGTTTCGAAATGACGTAATAACGTTTTAATAAAATAATTCGAAGTGGTCTGTATTCTGTCGAAACTGCCAAACGCGGATCGCGATTTCGATCTTTTTGGATCTCATCAGCGCGTCGCAGACAGCTCCGACAGAACACAGACCAACTTTTACCTGCTGTATTAACAGCGCGTTTTAAAAAATACCACAAATGGCGCCGTAAACGCCATCTGTAGTATTTTCTTTTTTCCATACACTCTTTTTTTTAATATCAACTGTATTAGAAACCCGCAGGAACGTTNATAAAACAATCTTCCCGACTTCTCGAAATAATGGTAAGTGAATTTCAATTAAAAACTTTTTAACATTTTTCGATATTATTACCGTTTGGTATTTGAACAGCGAAAGAGACGCGCCAAAGGCAAAATTCCACGTTGACTTTCGGCATAGTTCTGTTCGTTAGTCCTTTATGTTATTTGTACGGTAAACATTTTGCATTCCGAACTAACTTTGAAGAGACGTCAAATTTCTTTAAGAAGGAAATTAAAGAAGAATTTACAGAGTCGACAAATTTCCTCTTTCTTTTAAGATCCCTTAGCGTTTTCGTAGCGTTCGAAGGGCCAGTCTTGCGTTTTTAAAAACTTTTAATTTGATCCTTCGGGAAAGTGGTAGAAAACTTTTTAAGTGGTTGTACAATTAAGCGCCTTTAAGGCCGTATAATTGTGATGTTTATCTTATAAAAAAACTCGGTCTGGGCCCGAGTGGTCTTATAATTTACTAGCGACCCGCCCCAGCTTCGCACGGGTGCAATCCTGATACTAAATATGTAAATTTTTGTTTTGTTTATATTATTATCGAAGGGAAAAGATACCCCCTGAACATACTAAATATACTACAGAATGTCTTTATATACAACATTCACAGTTTTTTTGTCATTAGACAATACAAACCGGCCTCNTTTGTTTTTGTTTGTATATTGTTACCTACATTTCTTTATTTCGTACGTATTAAAAGACTTTTTCAAAGAGTAAAATCACTTAAAGTAAATGAAATTATAACTAAAATAAATACTGCAGTTGATTAAAAAGACAAGAGATTTTAAACCGGAACGCATTGATTTATTTTTTTGTTTGCGTAAAATTTCACATTTTCCTTCTTTTTTTCAAATAAATAACGTGAAATAAACCTCGGTCTCTGTTAACTGAATTCGCGTATTTTTGTTTGTTCGGGTGCATGTGGGGTATCCCACCCCGCCGTTCCCGAATAAAATTCTCGGCTTACATCTTTCCAATTTTCCATGCGAGATAATCAGCTTTCTTGTTCTCGTGTTTCTCCGCCGTACATACATGGAATCAGCCCTTTTAATAATAAGCCCTTATTCGGTGCCTTGTGCGCGTATTTTCCGAAAATTTTCCCCAACGAACCCTCTAATAAAAATATCTACAGTACTTGCAACAAAATTTAGCGGCACCCCTACTACACTTATTGCCAGATATATCTGTTTCACAATGGGTTACAATTAAATTCAATTAATCGAAATTATATTTTTGGGGGGTTAACGCTATAAAAAAGTGCCTGCTTTAAAATTTTCATTAAAGATAAAATTTCTGTCATCTGATGTCGTAAAGACTGTACAATATGTTAAGAGTTTTAGGCATTGTGCGAGACCGAGTCTTGCTATTATCATATAATCCGGAAGCCCTCTTATATAAAATACCATCTCAATATTGGTAATCTCGTGCAGATTCTGCGAGAGATCGCGACAAGCGAGATTCAATTTGTTGCGTCGTATGTGACGGGGGTGAGGGTGAGGCCTCTGTTTTTTACGTGTTCTCTACCTATCGCTATATAGGACCTTTGATCTGTACACCCTGTTATCAATAAATAAAACACGTGAAGCTTTTAGAACTCATAGTTCACAGTTTTAAAAGAACTAACCGAAGCATCAGTATTCAATTTAGTAATAAATAATTTTCATGGTATACCATTTTTCATGATGATACTAAAGGAGATATTGGACCGAATGACCATTATCTTCCATTTTATAATAAGTACGACATAAATTGGGCGCCGGTCGTTATATAATTGTAACAATAACAATTCGACGAAACGGATGTACCACCACCGTACCGTGTACCCGGAAAAATCAGTATCTCTATTAATAATAATAATAATAAGCAGTTGGTGGGGTTGGACGGTGTTCCCTGATGGCATTTTTCGCAATTAGGAGGAAGGGTGAACGTAGTAGACGTACTTGCTCATCAGCGAAAATTGTATTCTTGAACAGTACTCGAAATTTCCAAGTTAAATTCATGCATCTAGTAATTTTATTCCGAGCTGGGCCTCTTCAATAGCGAGAGCACAAAGTTCTGAATTGGTCCGTGATTTCGCAATGAGAATTTCGCCCGCGCGTAGTTTCGTCGATGGGACGGAATTGAAATTCCTAGGGCAATTAGCCGTCGTCCCGGACTGTTCTTCGAACAGCCCACAATAAGTTTTCAGACGGATTTTCTCGTAAATGTCTATCGGCTATAATATGCTTTTCAAACTTTCGAATGACGAAGCCGTTAATTAATTTTTGAAGTGCGTACATGCGCTGAATACCTACATGTAACAAAAGCGAATTCTATTTATTGATTTTAATGTTTCGTTCTTCTTTTTTTTTTGTTATTATCTCGATAGAATCATCCTACAGGACACATAATATAATGGAGGGATTAGCAAAGATATAGAAGCGGAATATTAAAGTATATATTTTTTCATATTGGAGATTATGTTCGAGAGTCGTCCCCCCTTTTGAAAGGATTATCAGGGTTTATTTTTGTCCTAACTTATCGGGCGTGCTTCGACCCCTGCGCGCTCGGCAGTCAAGGGTGATTTACTGAAAACGCCGAGCACTCTCTTTTACTCCAGATTTTTCTGCCATACACACGTATATCGAAAAATATGTTTAAATATTTGATATCGAACCCGTCCGGAACGTAGCCACATTTTTTTTTAAGCTAAATCTATGAATGTAGAATGTGTATTGTCGGATACCGATTAAATTCCTTGAAGAGTTTCTAGGAATTCCTAACTACCCCCACGTGTCAGCCTGTTAGGTAATAGTAATCCTAAGGGTTGGATTCTTGGCATAAGCAGCGGGAAACAATCTGTCATTTCTCTCGCCTTATACATCTCAAACTATTCATTGATTAACGGGAATATTCCGTTCAAATGTTCGGCAGGAATTTGTGTTCATTATCTTCTCGGTCCGTTGAATCCGCGGGGAAAGTTGTGTAGGTAGTGTCAAAGAAGGAGCTATTTAAATGAGCGGTATCTACAATGGTACATTGACAGATCAATAATTTCAAAGTTGTATTATGTCCAAGCTTCAGAAATATGCGATCTATTTGAAACAGTTGTATTTACTCTCTAATCCGTTTCATATTTTGTGTTTTCTGTATCAAAAACACCCCGTTTCGGTGTAGAATATCATGAAAATTCACTATCCCCTGCAAATTACTTCAAATAAGTGAGGAAAATCTGTTGTTGTTGTCACACCGTCGCTGAGAATAGAACCCGAGACCTTTGGCTTCACACACTAACGCTCTAACAATTGAGCTACGAGAGGTACAGTTACAATAACGGCGAAACGTACTTAATAGGTACACAAATTAATATCAGTTCAGAACCCAGCGAGTTGGTAACATTTTTTTCTCATTAATTTCTAGTGGATAAAAATTAAATGAATTTTTAGATCAATATTACATATTAACCACTATTAAACGTTTCTTAAAGTATTTCATACGAAAATTCTTATGTGTCGCTGGCAGTAGCTGCTAGACTGACAAGTTTACACATTCATTTGCAAAAGAAGCTTTTAAGCGACCCGGGGGTGACATAAGTGGTAATTCTGGGCGCGAATGGCTATGACACTTCGTTCATAACGAGCATCATTTTTAATGTAAATTTGTGTAAGTGACATATTTACCCCTTCGATCCGATTGTACATTGTAACCACCCTGAGTCGCATAGCATAGTTATCTGTGGCCATTGTACAGGTCCGTATTAAGGAAAATTTCCTATTCAAGAATACATTCAAACTGATTGTTGTTCTGAATCAAGTTCGAGACAGGTTTTAGAAGTTTCTAACTGTATAATTGGTTCTTTCGTTTGGGTTTTGTTGTGTCTCGCAACGAGTCATTATTAATATTTATTTTTTGTCGGCGTGGTTTTCGAAAATTAACAACAGAACGTAGAACGAAAATGGAAAAGAAAAAGCGCGCTCGCGCCAGGTCGGTTCGCTTAACAATTTGAGAAATCCGAGTCGCGAGTCAAACTTTTGTTTTCGAACGTTATTAGAAGCCGTTTGCAAGGCGAACAAATTAAAAGTTTTAATTAACATGAAAAGCGTTACTAAAGTAAACGTAAATATTATGCGAGATGTAGTAAGTGCTTCAACTGGATAAACAATCTCGAATCGAGAGACAGCAGCCCGTTTCGGCAGGGAGTTTACCCCCGCTTTTCGGCGATGTACGTTTTTAATGTTACCGATAGAGTCATTATTAAATTACGAACACACACAACCTAAAGGTTTATTTCGCAGTTTAAGTCTCTTATTAGTTTTTGTATTGGTACCGAACTTTTGTCCTTATGAATGAATTCGTTATCGCTTATTTTCGACGACATTACTCTTTGTCAGGTAGGATTTCAAGAGGAAGACAAGTTATCTATTAATTGTGACGCCGCTGGTCTCGCAAAGAGATAATTGTTTCAGTATCTCTTATCTCTCTCGCATTGTGAGTTGTTGCGAGGCATAGCTAATGGTACGGAATTCTCCAAGGAAGGCTAAACTTTCGACTTGAACAAGAATTAGTCCAGACAGGAGGTAACCTTTCGAGGAGATTGAACCCGAAGTTTAGCGCTAGTTGCTATATTTTATCCGGTTTGGACCGACGGCTTATCTGCATCAGAGACTCGAGTCGGAGCGCCAAAATTACGGTTTCGAAATGACGTAATAACGTTTTAATAAAATAATTCGAAGTGGTCTGTATTCTGTCGAAACTGCCAAACGCGGATCGCGATTTCGATCTTTTTGGATCTCATCAGCGCGTCGCAGACAGCTCCGACAGAACACAGACCAACTTTTACCTGCTGTATTAACAGCGCGTTTTAAAAAATACCACAAATGGCGCCGTAAACGCCATCTGTAGTATTTTCTTTTTTCCATACACTCTTTTTTTTAATATCAACTGTATTAGAAACCCGCAGGAACGTTGTGACGTCAGTGTGATGTTTCTGAAGTTATCTGAGTTTTTTCAATCGATATTTTGTTAAAAAGTTAAAGATAAACTACCCTCTTCCCTACCTCCCGTATATTTATGTATGCAGATGTGTTTTTTAAAATTGTGTAGGATTTGTAGGGAATCTGCCGACGTATAAAGGTCACGCTTTAAGTCAGGGATTGTTGTAAAGTCGACAAGTGACGTAACGAAGGATGAGGTGGATAAGGAGGAGGGGATTTTCGAGCCGGGGAACAAATGTTTGACAACGGCTTGACGGTGTTCGCTTGGCTGTTCCTGGTCGACATGAAAAGGACTACGAAATGAATATGTTTGCCGAAGGAAATGAAGAGATTTCGTTTCGCTACAAAAGAACCGTTTTTCGACCCCTCGAGGGCACGACACGACCAGAGTGTATAAGAGAGCAAGACAGAGAGAGAGAGAGAGCGAAGCCTCCTCGATATAGAGAATAAATTCCGTAGAGCATGCCCGAACAGTTTTAGGATTTGCCATCGGGTTGATCGTCGTCTTGCGAAGGTACGTTTCTTTCCCTTTCGGTGATCACCCCTGAAGAAAGTGTTTTTGCGGTTTTTGTGGGATTTTTATGCACATCGCAAGGAAAGAGGTGAAGAAACATGATCCTTATAAGTACAACATAATACGTTTCCTTCAAAAAATGCTTTTTGCTTAAATCCTAAAACCGGCACCATTAGAGAGCAAGTGCGAAAATCTAAATTTTGCTCGAGAACGTTAGTTCAGATCTGTACCGAAAATATGAATAACTTCAAAACTAAAAAAAACTTCGACTCATGACAAAACTCACAACTGAATCCTGGAAGACCGATAATAATCTAAAGAAGTGAAAGAAGATTGGAGAAATTAAATTTTCTCTAACTGATTCAACTGAAGAAGTGCAAATTTTGATCGACTTCTAATAGAAACGATTGGAACAGTTGAACGTTTAGGGCTTAATTCCGGACGAAGGGTTATGTGGCCGCGCAGGATAAATGAAGAACTGCAAAAGTGACGAAACTTTGACCCATGACAAAACTCACAACTCAAACCTGGACGACCGATGGTAATCTAATTAAGTGAGGGAAGACTTGACAAATCAAGTTTTCTCTATTGGAGGTTTTAGAGCTTAATTCCTCATGAATTATGGTTATGTGGTTGATTCATCTGGACAAGTAGGATCTGCTACTTTATGTGTAGAAAATATTGGTGATTGTTCACCACGTCCGCGAACAGCGAATAATTTAGACATTCCAAAAAGATTGTTAAAAATGTTTGGAACGCGGCGCTGTACGGGTGCGAAACATGGACGGACGGTGGGCGCGGCGGAAAAGAAAAGGTTAGAAGCATTCGAAATGTGGCGTTACAGACGAATGATGAGGATACCGTGGATAGAGAAGGTTAGAAATGAAGAAGTATTAGAAAGAATAGGAGAACAGAGGAAGTCAATAAGAAATAGGCGAGATAGGTTGGTAGGACACCTTCTCAGGCATGAAGGTCTAGTCAGAGACATATTAGAGGCAGAAACAGGAGTTAGGAGGGGTAGAGGTAGACCTAGATTAGATTACTGTTCGCAAATAGTTAAGGATGTGGGCTGTTCTAGTTTTAGGGAAATGCGAAGTTTAGCTTAGGATAGTAAAGAGTGGAGGTGCGTGTCCAACCAGTCTTAAGACTGACGATCTTATGATGATGATGTTCAACACGTTTGGATATGTTGCAATCAATAACGCTACCTTTTTAATGTTTATTTATAAGTGTATTCGAAGTTGATGAACGTTGCAATTCATCCCTTGGGGATATTTTTACAGCATCGGCCTCTGCATCATATAAAACTGTTGGGATATAAAGGAAATCACAGTAGGTGGATGCTGGAATAAAGTTGTCATTGTCACCTACTTGTCTTTCAAGTGGTTGTCGTCGCCTGCGCTCGGATCGATTGAAGAGAGTGACTTCCGAAGGGCCTGTCCCCATGTCCCTCTCTCATCTCGAACAAGTCGTCAAGAAAAATCACCACTTTTCCCGACATTCTTTTCTCTTAATGTACCTTACGGTGGCGTGGCGTGGCGTCGCACCGTCGTCGATAACATTGCGAGGTGTCGGCAAATTGCTTCTCAGATATGATTGTGCAAGTTTGACGTTTCCCAGAATGATTGGAGTCTCGGTCGGTCATTAGGGCGTCAAGAGTGAAAGAGAGTGAGTGTGTTCCGCGACTCTCATCACGCCATCATCATCCGCCGGCAATCATCGTTATCTCGAGGACCCAAGAGTCACCACCTTCTATCCGATTATTGCGCCATTTCGAGCACAAAAGAAGAACACGTTTCCGGAGTCGAAATAGGTGACGAACGGAAAAGGAGGACGGGAATAAAACGACGTTTTCTATCATCATTTAATGCCTTAATAACGCTCTCTGGAAGACAGGCAGCAGTACTTCAGACGAGAGGGAAACAGGAAATGGGTTCAAATCGCTTCAAAATAATAGTCAATCAGCTAGTGATTTTCAATATTCTATAGCTAAAATAGGAATTTGGATGAATACGTGTTAGTGACGTGGTCACGTTTTCATCGGTGACCGGTCATGTTACGCTACAGTGGCTTCTATTGGGATCCGTCAAATGGGAGGAGCCTAAAAACATGGCGCCGATTAGGGAAAATTTATCGTAGTTCAAATAGTGTACCGTGCAATTTCCAAGTTTTTAAATTACGATAAAATGATAAGTATTGACACAATATGTGATTGGGCTGACACAAAGCCTCGGAAAGGAAATTTCGTTGAAGGTGAGCGTGTTTTTAATGCCAATCACATTATAAAATTCGGAAATAACAAATCCGGAAGCTAGCCTTCAAATTCCGTCAAGTTTACTGCCTACTTTTTACAAACTTCGGATTTAAAAAGTGATTCACGTTATATAATTGGTGAGGTGATTCTGGGTGATTTAAGCAATATCATATCAATGACTTGCACGTGCAAAGCCGATTTAAGAGAACGTTGCAAACACATTATTGCAACTTTGTTGTATTGCAGCAGGTAGGTTCTTAACCTCAAAATACTTATATCGTATCATTAGAATTGTGTTAAATCAATTACACAGGAATAAATAATTTCTCACTTTATAATTTTAGTATGATTCTAGTTTTAAATATTAAGGTTATGGCTGATGGTAAATACTTGCTGAAATATAATCATGTGCATTAAAATGACGTGAACAAATTTTTATTCCGGAATTCACTTCTTTGATACCTACTGCTTTCATCCAAGCTTCTATTAGTTTACTTTTTTCTCTAATTTTCCGAATATATTTTTTACATATATAAAACGGTTAGTTTTTATTGGAAAGTAGTTAATGTAGGTGAAGAGTGAAGATCTATGTCTGAAGTGCTATTGCAGCTTTTCACTGAACATATTAACTTTTTATTTGATTTAACTTTAGAAGAAAACTTCGTCGACTCCATCATCAAAAAAATTTTTACTTTTTTAACGTGTTTTATTATTTTAATAAACAATTTTACAATTTGCGTGCACAGTTCCTATGTAAATTTTTCCCTCATTCGAGTTATAAATTTTGCCGCCAGATGGTGTATGCCCATTTGACGGATCCCAATAGCTAAAATAGGAATTTGGGTGAATACATATTGGTGACGTGGTCACATTTTCATCGGTGACCTGCCATGTTACGTTACCGTCGGTTTTATAGGCAAGTGCTTTCCTTTTTGGCATTTTTGTCGCGAAAAATGGGGGAAATGCAATAAATGTCAGTCCTGATTTCTGACGCGGATTATTTATTGTTTGTCCGATGGGGACCACTCACCGTTAAGTAAGACCAAAGAAAGCGATTGGTTATTACATTTGGCGAAAAAATCAGGACAGTTTCATCATAAGAATTATCTTATTGTTAGTTACCTTGCTATTGGAAGTTTCATCAAAATTTAGATGTCTTATCTCTCGTTCTTCAATGATTAGATAATATCTGATTTGGTCCATTACATCAGCTAAAAACTACAGTTTCCAATATCATTTTAAATTTGTCTGCCATTATCCTTTTTGATTCTGTCACATCTGAAGGAATAAGGAACGTCGCTGATGAACAAGTGCTTTAAATATTCATCAATCTCTCCCGCTACGTCCTGACACGTTTTAATTAAAACAGCGGCGACAAAAACCAGTGGCGTGTAATAAAAGGACAAAAAGAAAGGGTCTAAGCGATACATGGTTACGTACGACAAGCATGTACCTACCCATGTATCCGAATAATAGAATAAAAGAAAAGACGAGCTCCCGTTGCTCTATAATCCCTTCAGGGTTTAGCCCTCGACGAACTTTTTACAGATTAATGTACTGTTGAAGGCCGTGTTGTTTTTACACGAAGGTCGTGTACCTGGGTGTCACTTTATGAACACAGGGTGGACTATATATGTAGGTACGTTAGGGTGGTTCAAATAATAAAACCACGGTGGACCATATGGTATGAAAAAGTCTCTGGTTTTTGGTATCTGGGAGGTCAGACAATTTAGAGTGGAAGGGGCAGGCAAGATGAAAAAGTGGTTACTCTATAACCGTATGGTTTATGCATAGCCCCATATCAGTACCAATACCATCAAACCTAAACAGAAAAAAAAAGAAATTTTGAATCACCTTTTATAGTGAACATTGATCTTGTTTTAAGTATGTAGACAGTAAAGGTGTGTAATACGTAATTGAGCCATTATCTTTTTCCCGATTCCGCGTACGCTTGTTGCGGGATTCGATCACGAGGGGGCAGGCAATCAGCATTTTTCATTGTCTCCGCGAAACGGAGCGAAACACAATGGCTTACCGGTAATGGATACGAAATCGCAAAAACGAAGACAAACGAGCAATTAACTTCCATGCGGAAGTAGTAAATAAAGCGGAAGCTCCGTCTATTTCCAATAACGAGATGTGTCATCGAGAAAGAGACAGTGCTAC
The DNA here is from genome assembly GCF_000699045.2 of Agrilus planipennis. NCBI lineage: Eukaryota > Metazoa > Arthropoda > Insecta > Coleoptera > Buprestidae > Agrilus > Agrilus planipennis. Next base: position 551,512 of record NW_020439244.1, read on the forward strand.
GGGCAAAAGAGAGAAGTGAAAGGGACGTCTCCTACCGGCGACGCATCAGGCGACGGGCATTTTTTTTCTCTGATGTGCTCATCGTAGTGTGCAGTGCATAAACACACCGACCGCACTTTGGCTTTTTGTTCTTGAGACATTAATTCTGACTTTGGTATGGGCGCGAGTGAAACAGAGATCGGCCCTTTCGTGTGGAAAAAATAGGCGCCGGACGGGGTTTCGCCGGGGTGTTTTTGTCGCACAGGGGATGCCGCCGCAAAAGTGGTCTTCATCATCCCCGAACGTTTTTTCCCCAAAATCTCAATTTAATGTTCGCAAAATGCCGCGCAAGTGACACAATTTACAAAAGAAGTTTTTAGAACCAACCGAAGTTAAAAGATAATAAAAACAGTTTTAGAAAATACTACAAACGGCGCAGTAAACGCCATCTGTAGCACGATGCTACATTTTACTGTTAAGACAGCAGGTAAAAGTTGGTCTGTGTTCTGTCGAAGCTGCCTGCGACGCGCTGATGAGATCCAAAAACATCGAAATCGCGATCCGCGTCAGTTTCGACAGAATACAGACCACTTCGATTTTTTTTTTTTCAATAAAAACAGTGTTCTTCTGTTTCTAAAAAGTCACGACGATGTCCCGTTTAACTGGCGATGAAACGTTAGGATTTTGGCGTTGTCCATCACAGGTCATTGTAATCTAGTTTTTCACGTAATTTACGAATCCGTTGGGGTTAGTTTGACGGACGTCATGTCAGGCTTGACCAATTAGTAACGTCGTTGTTCCTGTGGAGCGTGAAGGGTTGAAGGGCGGTAACAAGATACAACCATACGGTGGATGGACTCGAGGCCCCCGACACAGGCGATGGAGCATGGGAACTTGTGTGTGCTCCGAAGGCTTTGCTTTGTGGCCAAAGTCCCGTCTAGCGTGGATTTGACCCGCAGAATCTAATTAGACTTAAATTGCTTCCATTAAAGTTCCAAACTAATTTGCCACTTGAAGAAGCAGAATGTTGCCGGTCTGATTTTTTCGACGAACGGTAATTACTTTGGTCGGTGACATTTTAGTTAGTTCCTGATCCGTCGTAGTTTTATGATGTGGACACTTATGATAATGTATCACAATTTATTATTCCTTTGCTATAACGACACAATAAATAAAAGTAAAACAAAAATTATGGTATGCAAGGGAAGAAAAAGTAGAGAAAGAGCGAATATAAAGATAGGAGACGAAAAATTAGAAGAAGTGGTCGGTTTTAGGTATCTAGGAAGTCAGACAAGTCAGGATGGAAGGAGTAGTAGGGATATAAAGCAGAGGATAGCACAGGGTCGTGTCGCCTTCAATAAAAATAAGTCACTTGTTTGCTCGCGAACGGTTAATTTAGAAATTCGAAAAAGATTGTTAAAGGTGTATGTTTAGAGAGCGGCGCTGTACGGGTGCGGAACATTGATGTTGGGCGTGGTGGAAAGGGAAAGGTTAGAAGCGTTCAAAATGAGGTGTTACCGGTGAATGATGAGGATACCGTGAATAGAGAATGTAGCATCGTACTACAGATGGCGCTCACCACGCCATTTGTAGTATTTTCTAAAACGCGCTGTTAAGACAGCAGGTAAAGGTTGGTCTGTGTTCTGTCGGAGCTGCCTGCGACGCGCTGATGAGATCCAAAAACATCGAAATCGCGATCCGCGTCTGGCAGTTTCGACGGAACACACAGACCACTTCGAATTATTTTGTTCGATTATGGTAACGTGCCTATCACGTTGAGATTAGCTACGCCGGGATTCGTTTCAGCAAGTAGATATCCATATTTTTAAATGGACCTTTTTGGAGCATATGTAATCCTCAAATGTAGCATCGTACTACAGATGGCGCTCACCACGCCATTTGTAGTATTTTCTAGAAAGAATGGAAGAACAGAGGACTGTATGAAATTCAATAAAAAATAGGTGAGATGGGTTGGTAGCACATATTGTCAGGCATGAAGATCTAGCCAGAGACATATTAGAAACATGATTTAAAATGAGTAGAAGTAGACCTGGTAGACCTAGATTAGATTACAGATCATAAACAGTAAAGGATATGGGTTGTTCTAGTTTTAGAGAAATGCGAAGATTAGCTCAGGATATATAGAAAAGACTGGAGGTGCGTGTCCAACCAGTCTTAGGACTGACGACCTTATGATGATGATAATGACACATCTATACTTCTGGGAACGCGCAAGAATTTATTTATGGGAGATAATAAATGATCCAATTTGGCCGAATGTAAATACTAATTATGGACAATATTTATTATTATCTAGATACTCCAACTAATTGCTTAGTCAATGGCAGGCAATATCAGTTTAAACGAAAATGGAAGATCGATACCTATCTAATGATGAAAAAATAATAACTCTGCATGTGGTATTGCACGGGAGGCAATACACAACAACCTTTTGGAATCCGTTAAATACGAATGAAAACGAATTCAAGGAAATCATTAGCAAAGCTAAGGATCAATAATACTGAGTCGTTTTCATCTAGACATATAAAGGTAGATATCTGCCAGATATTTTCATTAAAAGCGTTGTCTTCTGCAGATACTTTTGTTCGATTTTAAACGACGCCTTCGCTTGGATAAAGACAATAATCGCCTCGTAGCATCCCGACGTTTCGTCCCTTTCTCTCCAACGGCGCTAACTTTTCAATAAACCGCATCGTTAAATCGTGATTTCGGCTCTCATTATCGCCGCTTGGGGTGCACCACCCTTTCATCATTGGAAAAAAGTCTCCAAACAATTCATTATCTGAATGTTTTCTATAACACAGGTAGAACACTTGATAAGACTCGATAGTCTTTTGACACAGACTGTATGCTTTGCGAATATTTTTTCCTATGGAAAATGGTAAATATTCTTATCTATTGTGCGTTTGATTTACGTTCGCAATATTTTACAAGGACCAGAGAAAAAGTTTTTATGTATTCTGATGGCTAATAAGAAGAATAAGAAGTGGCAATTCCGAAAAGGAAACGGAAACTGTTATCGTAAATGACGTTGACATGCCTAAAAGACTTTTGCAGAGAAAGTGGAGCGACAAAGTTGAAAAGAACGTTAAGTAAGTATATGGGACATATTCAAAAAATATTTATGTTTATCTTTGTCGTAAAAAAATCAAAATTTGCGAAAGCTGTTCGTCGTTTTTGGATCATTCCAGTTAGACTTAAAGATTATTACGCTGTAGCGAGCACGAGTGTGTTTGTGTGCGATCGAGCACACGTGTGCGTGAACGGCTTATCGATTCGCCGACTAGCCTCGGGCGCCTTTCTTCATGTGCGCCGTATTTGTACATGTGTGTGTCGTACCTGCGTTCTGGGAAAGCAGTTAAACGGTCCAAAGAAAAAAATAAACTATCCGGATGTTTCCAGAAGCTTCTCGAAAGTAAACAAAAGAGTATTTAAAGGAAGAAACGATAGCCGAGAAAGAAGAAATAAATTGACCGTTGCAGACGTGAATTCAGAAGTAAACTGACAGTAATAGCAGTGAAATAAATCGCAGTGAATAGTGATATATCAACACTATTAGAAGTAAATTTTGTTAAACCCACGAACATTAGAAGAAACAAACGCAACACGGCTAATATGTCTATATAAAAAGTTGAATACAATTTGATTAAAATTATAATCATTTTAGGTATGAATTCGCAACATTAGCTCGTTAGTATTCCTACTGCTAAAAAGGAACGGAATACAATAAAGGACACATGTTTCCAGTGGTCGCAATTTGAATTATTTACGAAAATTAGACGGGGCAACGTTTCGGCCTTCGCTCGAAGTGTACGCTTCATTACACGGAATTTACATAATGACCTTTATGTGTGGCGAGGGTCCAGAAAAATTAGCATCTTAATACTCTCGTTCTTCCTAACAATTACACACCCCGCGTGGGTCTAACCACACACACTACGTCGTATACATACATATGCATAAGAAACCCCATGTGTATGCCAAAAAAAAATTTCCTCATAAAAGGCTTTGCATAATATGGGCGCGAAGCATGAACCGTGAAGGCTGAGGAAGAGAAAAAGTTAGAAACGTCTGAGATGTTGTAAATTCCGTTGATAAGAAAAGGTTAGATATCGGGACGTAATACTAGAAAGTTAAAAGAAAACAGAGGGCGTTATGGTAGTCGATAAGAAATGGGCCAGATAGGGTGGCAGCGCACCTTCTCGGACATGAAGGGTTAATTTTTAGATTAAAATTGTTTCTACGACAAACTTTGAACGTGTTTTGTTTAAGTAGATTTTCTTAGACTTTACTATACTGAAATGGTTTTTTACATATCTAATATTTTCCTTTGTTGTCTTTTGTTTCGATTGTTAAAGTGATTGTTTTTTGTCTTTTCTTCTAATGTTTTAATTGTCGTTTGTTTCGGCACCAGTTGTTTTAATTGTCGTATGTTTTGTTTAAGTCGATTCTTTTAGACTTTACTATACTGAAGTGGTTTTTTGGACGATGTGACATCAAAAAAGGTCTCGATTTTTTATCGGTCGTCCCCTTGATGACTGGCTTAGTGCCTAGCTGCTTTTATCACACACAGTTCTGTTACAGAACTTACATTTATACCGTTTCATATTGTTTCTGAAAGTGTCCAGGACTAACAGCCTTCCTCCCCCATATCCTTCGTCAGACATGGTACATCAAACTTCGTCAGACGCTCACAAAAGAATACAAGTAATTGCTTTCGAGAAAGCGAAAGGGGATGAATCCCTCGAAAAAAAAAAAAAAAGATGAAACAAATACAGAAATACTTTTAAGACACTAAATATAATTTATTGCATTTGTTGTTTGCAATAATGCACAAATGTTTATTAATCGCGACTACAATAAATTAGTACTTAACAAATTTTATATATAGAACAAACCTATTGTCAAAACATTTTCTACGTTAAATTGGAAATTTAAAAGCAATTTTGTTGTTTAAGTTTTGTTACTCAAAGAACTAACGCTAGAAGCTAAAATCGTTCAATATTAATAAAAGATTAAAGAAATCTGGATTCGTTTAGTTTTTATGGTCTAACATGTAAATTAACCACCCAAGCATCATCTATTACAAATAAATTATTGAGGGATTCTCACCCTTAATTTTATCTTAATTTTAGTGTATAAGTATTAACTGGTTTGCTAGTCGTTTAGCAAATTGAATTGTGGCTTTTTGTGAGAAATGCTATATAGGACACACTGGAAGATCATTCGAAACTAGAATTACTGAACATTTTAAAACTTCAGAAAATAAGAAAAAAATTCGAAATTTACAAATTTCTGTTCCTTAAAATTAAAAAAGTAGATAAAAATTTTCAACCAGTATAATAACAGCCCACTGAAGTAATGATACTGTGTTTTTAGGTCGTTAATAAAAATATTTATTTTATGTTTTATGTTCTTGTTATCGACGAGTGCGTATGAACAAAAGATCTTCCCTTTGCGTCACGTTTCCACTGTTTTAGGCTGCACCCTTGCTGTGTTTTTATACGTATCCGAAGTACTTTTTTGCAACCGAGTTAAACATTTTATATGCTTACTCAGTTACCGTGGTAACTTCATAATGTTTCGCGTCGTAAAAATGCAAATAGGGGCATCCCCGACGGTCGGTCCAAAACACAAATATAATTTGCGGTCGTACGAGCGAGCACACAGCCCAAAATTCCCTTCGATTATTTTACGTTTCGCCATCCATCGCGAAAATTTGCGATATCCTCGCATCGCGAAATAACAAAATCAATTTTGTGGGCAAATGTAAAAAACAATTGCCAACATACGGAACAAGAAGAAACAAATGTAAAATCTCTATTATTACAGATCTCTTACTTTGGCATCACCGCATTTCTCTGGCGCGCCTTGACAGAAACAAATGATCGCCCTTTAAGAAGGTTAAGCTTTACCTTACAAAGAAGTGTTTTCTTTGGGACGCGTGAAGAAGTCTGAGGTCCTAAATGTCACGTCAGCGAACACAAGGGGCAGGCCCGAACGAGACTTCTTTCGCTAGTAGTAAATACAACGACACAAGGGTGGAAAAATGCGCCCTTGTATAGGATACTTCAAAAAACTTCTAATTACTGGGTCGAATTGATAGTAACAGTTGAATCAAACTATTGACATTTCGGTTGTTTTTGAATCTTGAGTCTTCCTGTACCGGTAGGTCATAGGGTCAGATGTGCTGCGTCAGTGTTATTCCCGCGATATTAATAAACCAGGTGCCCTTTAATTCCCGAGGCGTCTGTAACTTGATTCGTTCCGCCTTGAAGCGACTCCCTTGGTTACCTTCTATACATGTCAAATCAATTTCAAAAATTGCCAAACTCTGTCAGTGTTACGGGGGCTGTCGGTGTTGTTTAGGAAACGTCTGACCGCCGGTTATAACAGTGACGACTATGTACATTAGGCAGCGGCAGAGAGCGGAAGCCATGGTTACCTTTGATATATTCGTGCTCTGGGTCCAATGTCCATCTCATGTCCCTCCACAATTAAGAAAATTGGACAGCCGAGTGATAGCAAGCAGTATGCAACATCACGCGTCGGGTTACTCAGATAAAAAGGGATAAATGTACCTATAGATACAGGGTAACTACATGTGTAATATTTTCGTTCGTTTTCTATCTCTTCGTATTTTGTTTCGATTGTTAAAGTGATTGTTTTTTGTCGTTTCTTCTAATGTTTTAATTGTCGTTTGTTTCGGCCTCAGTTGTTTTAATTGTCGTTTGTTTCGGCCTCAATTGTTTTAATTGTTGGAGTTGCGTTAGCGTCGTGTGGTGTTTAAAATTCATTTTATTCCATCCCTGCGCGGTTAAAGCTTCTTGATATGACGTGCGGCTAATGCAATTTCTGATAGCGCCGACTAAAGCTCGATGTCGGAGTGGACTTACGAGGCAGACACATACTTTGTATAATGTAATAGAGGATGAGACATATATGCAGTCGTGTCCTTAACTAACGACCATCTACTCCTTGCAAATGCATTCATATGTATGTGTGCACCGTGCCAGGGCTTTTATGCACCGTAATAATAGTCTTCGGACGGAGGTAATTCAATTTGCATCCAGCCCAGCACTTTCCAGACAATTATTCCTAAGCACCCGAGTCCTTAAAAGGACCATTAATTAATAATCAAAGTCCTGAGTAGTAGCAGAATATTCGGCAAAGCGAAATAGACGAATTGTATTGTTTGCGAAAGATTTTGTATTACTTTTAATTTTTTCTAGTTGTTCGTGTTGGAAGACCCCCGTTAATGTTCTGGAAGATAAAAAAGGTGGCTGAAAGTGAGGTGTGAACAGAACAGGGCGAGAAATAATGCGGGCATTATTTAAATGAGCTGGATTTTCACTTTTTTATGCGTTTCATCATAAAACTTACCTTCTTTAAACTGTCGCCGTCACCCGAGAAATGCTAATAATTCGGTGTCGGTGTCATCCGAAAGAGGGCCATATATTTCGAATCCGGGCGTAAGAAGCCGCCCCCCATTCTTGATTACGTCATTTACGAAAACACACTTCGTCGTCCTCAAACTTTACACAAACCGCTGTCGTAAATTTTGTTTTGTTAGTCGTAATTATAGACATCAAAAACTTTTGCTCTTTTATTGTTGTTTTTGACGTTTGTAATCTTTCAAAAAATCTCACGAAGTTAAACCGATTCATAGTCACAATAGACAAAATTGTCGGCCCCTACGGGGTGTAGGGATGATCTCATCTACCGACTAAGGTTTACCTAACTTACATTTTTTTCTACATTTACGTAGTGTTACCAGTAATTACCTACTCATTTAATTTATTTTCTGTAATCAGTTTGTGTAGAACTAAAATGTTTATGTTTATCCTAGACGTTCGACAATCGCCTTCATGCAGCTGCAGACTTTTTATAGCATGACGTTACTCGATAGACACTTATGTTACCAATTCACGCACAGGACCGGCTTCAGACTGTAAATTACTGCGAATTTCTTAAAAAATTGTTTGTCCTTGATCACGTTGCAAAACTCACCGTGCGACTTTCATACAGGGACGTATTAATTCGTTAATTAACAAGTTTTTAATATTTAAATTACACAATTCCCTGTTCGAGTATCTCGATATATTTATGTTGGTTGGAAAATTCTTTAAGACAACAATTGACGATCATAAAACAGTCGTTACGACCTCTGGCAGAGCTACCCCCCGGGGCGCATATTAAATATGGCCGTACTTGGAAATTTTTACAACCAATAAACGTTTCAAACGGGTGCGATCCCTGTGTTATATAGTTGGGGCCGTGACACAGAAAATCGTAAAACGGTTTAAGACCGCACACCCCGAATGCACCAAGTTCCTCGTTGACGTAATGAAAACAAGACACAAAGGCATTTAATAACCAAACACTCGTTCGAGAAAAAATAATTACTGGTCTATAAAATTTACACCCACGCAATTCTGAATATAAGGGTGCAAAATGGAAGTGAATTTACTGTCAAAAGCGGTTTGGGATGAGAAAGATATTTAATACGAACAATGAGTAGAAAGAGTGCGTACATAGGATTTGTAGATTTAGAGAAAGCCTTTGACAATGTTGAATGGGACAATATGTTAAATATACTTAAAAATGTAGGGATGAGTTACAAAGATAGAAGAGTGATACTTAGTTTGTATAAAGAGTAACAGGCAGTTATAGAACTGGGGCTGCAACGTAGAGAAGTAAATATTAGGAAGGGAGTCAGACAGGAATGCACACTGTCACCGCTACTTTTTAATCTATACATCGAAGACGCGATCAACATCATTAAAGACAGTACAACTGTAGGGATAGATGTGCAAGGGCAAAAGATTAGTATGCTTAGATTTGCAGATGATATAGCAGTATTAGCATCTAGCAAGGAGGACTTAGAAATAGCTTTAAATAAAATGGATGAGGTACTGACAGATCAGTACTGTATGGAAATAAATAAAAGTAAAACTAAAATACTGGTATGCAAGGGAAGAAAAAGTAGGGAAAGAGCGAATATAAAGATAGGAGACGAAAAATTAGAAGAAGTGGCTGATTTTAGATATCTAGGAAGTCAGATAAGTCAGGATGGAAGGAGTAGTAGGGATATAAAGCAGAGGATAGCGCAGGGTCGTGTCACCTTTATATAAAAAGAAATCACTTCTATGCTCGCGAACGGTTAATTTAGAAATTCTAAAAAGGTTGTTAAAGGTGTATGTTTGGAGCACGGCGTTGTACGGGTGCGAAACATGGACAGTGGGCGCGGCGGAAAAGAAAAGGTTAGAAGCGTTCGAAATGTGGTGTTATAGGCGGATGATGAGGATAACGTGGGTAGAAAAGGTTAGAAATGAAGAGGTATTAGAAAGAATAGGAGAAAAGAGGACTCTGTGGAAGTCAATAAAAAATAGGCGGGATAGGTTGGTAGGACACCTTCTCAGGCATGAAGGTCTAGTCAGAGACATATTAGACGCAGAAACAAGAGTTAGGAGGGGTAGAGGTAGACCTAGATTAGATTACTGTTCGCAAATAGTTAAGGATGTGGGCTGTTCTAGTTTTAGGGAAATGCGAAGTTTAGCTCAGGATAGGAAAGAGTGGAGGTACGTGTCCAACCAGTCTTAGGACTGATGACCTTATGATGATGATGATGATGCAGGTAATTGTCTCTTATAAGAATTTCACTATACACAATTTCAGCAGCAACTTTATTATAGTGAATTTATTGATCAAAGTTGTATTTACGTCACTTGTTAGTTGTGTCGAAGTCATCCCCTTCACGAGCTGTCATGTCTTAAAAAAAAATAATAACCCCGAGATCAGTAATCCCACCCCCAATAAAGAGTAATTCAAATGTAGACATTGACAAATACGAAAGTTTTGAAATTTTTTTGTCGACAAGCAAAAAACTGCGTGAGCATATCGAGACAATTATTTTTAATATTCAGTTGTGCGTAAAATATCAGGTGAAATCTTGTGTCAAAAAAAAAAAAAGTAGTAACAATGAATCTGGCTGTCATCGAGAAGACCGTTCGCAATTAAACCATGAAATCACCACCCAGTTTGCCAGCAGTGGATGACAGTGATTCGTCGGACAGTTCGGAAACCGAAAGGGTGCCGGTCAAAAAGGCTCTGAAAGAGAAATCGTCAAAAAGGTCGTTAGGTGACAGGAAAAGTTCGTCGAAACCTCGAAGCAGCGTCGGTTCCTCCACGGACATAGCACCGAGGAAAAGACGAAAGAAAATCGTCTCGGTTTGCCTAACTAACTGTCGTTACGATGTGGTAAGGCGAGTGTGCGCCAAACTTGGTTTCAAGGAAGTCGGGGAACATGACAACTGGAATTTATACTGGACAGACCTGTCGATATCGATCGAGAGATGCAAAGAGATGAAACGTTTCCAAAAGATCAACCACTTCCCCGGCATGCTCGAGATATGTCGGAAAGATCTCCTCGCACGAAACCTCAACAGGATGCAGCGTTTGTTTCCGAAAGATTTCACCTTCTTCCCGAAGACGTGGTGCTTACCGGCCGACCTCGGCGACGTCCTGACCTATTCCCGACTGCGAAAGAACAAAACCTTCATCCTTAAACCGGACGCCGGAAGCCAGGGCAAAGGAATTTTCATCACAAGGAATTTAAGGGAGATAAAGCCATCCGAACGGATGATCTGTCAAGTTTATATAACGAGACCTTTCCTAATCGACGGTTACAAATTCGATCTTCGAGTGTATACTCTCATCACCACGTGTGACCCCTTGAGGGTCTACATTTACAACGAGGGACTGGTACGGTTTGCTACCAGTCGCTACAAGGAACCGTCCAGCGTCAATGTCAGCAATATTTTTATGCATCTGACAAATTATGCCGTCAACAAGCACAGCAGAACGTACTGCATCGATTCGCAAGCGGGCAGCAAGAGAAAACTGAGCTGGTTCAACGAGTACATGACCAATTGCGGCTACGACGTTTCCAAACTTTGGAAGAAGATCGACGACGTAATAATAAAGACAGTCATAAGTGCGTGTCCCATCCTAAAGCACAGTTACATGGCGTGTTTTCCGAACCATGACGTGCTGCCGGCATGTTGCGAACTACTGGGGACCGACATCCTCCTCGACAGGCGACTGAATCCTCAAATTCTTGAGGTGAACCACTCCCCGAGTTTCCATACCGATACCGAGTTGGATTGCTCGGTTAAGGAGTCGCTCTTGGAAGACATGTTTCGCATGATGAACTTGGAGAAGTGCGACAAGCATAAGATAATGCGAGAAGACAGGAAGAGGGTTCGCGAGAGGTTGCTGCAAGGTCTGACCAAAGAACCGCCGAGGCCGCACGATCCAAAACGGTTCAACGAATCGTTAAGACACGAAATGGAAAACAGAGGAAACTTTAGGTTTGTTTCATTTGTTTTTAAGAACGAAATTTAACACTAGGTATTTGTTCGTTAGGTTGGTGTACCCGAATGCTGGTAACGAACACGTTTATGCCAGATTCTTCAATCAACTCCAGGGATCGAGTTTGTACATGGACACGGCGGCTAGTAAAGCGCGGGAATCGGCGGCCACCCAACTCAGGGACGAGATGACCTTGAGAGCTAAAGCGGAGGCAGCCAAACGCGTACAGCCGATGACGTCAAAATCCCAGAAGGAATCCTCGAAGCCCCCAACACCGTCTTTTGTTCCCAAAAGGAGTATTCCGCTGTGTGTAACCAGGAACTCCTTTGAACCACAGGTAATTGTCGAAGCGGAAGAGAAAGCCCGTCTGGCAAGACTGGAAGAAAGGGCCGCTTTGATGAAAGCCTACGGGCTTCTGGAATATTTGTACTTATCCATGAAGAAAAATGGAGTGTTGAGACCGCAAGACGAAAAGAGATTCGCTGTCTTCAATAAAGTCAATAAGGGTAGCGCCAAAGGGGGTAGCGGTACATCGAGGAAAAAACCGGAAATCACGGATCTTCTGGAAGACATTACCGCGGGAAAAATGAACCTGCCCGGTTATATTGGGAGAAAATCGGAAGACAGACCAAACAAGACCAACGTACTCGGAATGGGAGACTTTACATCACTGAAGTCGTCGTAAGATTTGGATACGACACGCAGAAAGGATTTTGTTTTATTTTTATTATATGCCCAGGCAAGAACGTCGAGGAGTTTTTATTAAATCTTATTTTTATGTAGCAACTGTGATTTTTCACTCACTTTTTACTAATAGAACGTGTTTTAATAATTTGTGCTGCAGCTTTATTGTTCCAGCGACACCTCAGCATCAAAACAATACCTAAACAAAAGTCTTACGAACGATGAAGAGACAAATGAATTTTGTCGACTTTTTACGTCCGCTGACAAAAGAGACAACAATAAAATATTCAAATGTTTACACTGTTCTCGCACACAGTTCTCCACTCTACTTTGTTTGCTACTCTACTTTGTTTGATTCAATTTCCTTAAAGAAAAAAACTAGTAACGGTAGGATTGCCTAGTGTCTGTGGGAAATTATAACGAAATGTTCAGGTGAGAACGTGCGAAAAAGAAAATAGAATTAAAGGGACAGTGCAGCCAGTTGCGCTTGGACCATTTCTAAGCACTTGAAATCGTCTAAATTGAGACAGAGGACAAAAAGTTGTCTGGAGTTGATCTTGTAATGCTTGGCACTCAAACTGCGGGTCATCGTCTCTAAAAGTATATTATTACTCTCCAGAACCTTGATAATAAAAATTTCAACCTAAAATATTAATGACAATAACATCTGCCATCAAATCTACTCTATCGTGCAGGATTTTGTTTGTTTATTAAAAACATTTGCTGTTACAACTATTCTGATGTATAGGCTTTTGTTTATCAAATGACATAAGGTACTTACCACGCCTTCTGAATTTATTTTGTTTTCCTGTATCGTTGATCGCCCTTCTTTTTAAATAAAACAATTTCATGTGGTAATGGCATTCTATTCGAAGTTCAAAAAACAAAATGCACTCACTCGTCTTCATATTTTTTGATGGCGGAACTAAGATACGTTAGAAGTCTAATAAAATTCTGTACCTATGGGATTTTATAGGAAACTGTCGTAACGGATGATATTATTTCGAGGTTGTGTTTTATCTAAATTAAGGCATCCCTTGTGTAAGGGGTTGTTCTTATCTCGTAAAAGGGGCAACTTAATTCATCAGTATCCATCAATCGATGGGCCGTTTTTTTGATAGGCTCTCTTTTATGCGATCCTTCGCCGTAAAATTGGAAACCAAAGGGGCAACATCTTTTTAAAGTTATAGCTTTTAATTTTTAGAAGTATCCTTCGGGGACCGGTTCCTTAATCGATTTTCAATTCTCTGCAACGTATTTCCCGTATACGTGTACACCAAGTCCCACAGGACTATTTCACCTTATCGTTCAGCTTGGAGCTTTTGCCATAAAATAAAACGCAAAACACGTTGTTAACGTTTTTCCTTCTTTATTTGCCAGAGTAGACAAGGACGAAGCATATTTACATATAATAACTGACGACGTGAGATTTTTTCGTTAATAATAATAAATAATAATAATAATAATTAGGGGAGAGAAACAATCACAGACGCAAATGTTTAAAATTACGAACTAACGTTATCTTGTATCCAATCTAAATATTCCGAGACCCTTGTGTACACCCCCGGCCATCCCTCCGTGCCGCAAATGTTCCCGAACGATACTATTCCACCAACGTACCAGTTCGCGCTCCCACGTTTCGGCGCCATCAAAGGGCCGCCACTGTCGCCGCCACAGGAGTCTTTGCCTTTCTCTCCGCCGGCGCACAACTGCGAGTTACGTATCACCACGTTGCTCCTGCTGTACACAGTTTTGCAGTGGTTGTTGTCCACCACCGGCACCTGGACCTTCAGTTTTATATTGCTTCTACTCGACTGATTGGTCGCGCCCCATCCTGCGACCCAGAACTCGTCGTCATTTGCTATTTTATCCGAGGGATTAGTCGGAAGACATATCGGCTGTACGTAATCTGAAAATAAATTAATTTAGGTAAATATTTTAGATAAAGATAGGAGACGAAAAATTAGAAGAAGTGGCTGATTTTTTAAGTATCTGGGAAGTCAGATAAGTCAGGATGGAAGGAGTAGTAGGGATATAAAGCAGATGATAACGGAGGGTCGAGTCGCCTTCAATAAAAAGAAGTCACTTCTATGTTCGCGAACGGTTAATTTAGAAATTCGGAAAAGATTGTTAAAGGTGTATGTTTGGAGCGCAACGCTGTACTGGTGCGAAACATGGACGGTTGGCGTGCTGGAAAAGAAATGGTAAGAAGCGTTCGAAATGTGGTGTTACAGGCGAATGATGAGGATACCGTGGATACAGAAGGTTAGGAATAAAGAGGTATTAGAAAGAATAGGAGAACAGAGGACTCTATGGAAGTCAATAAGGAATAGGCGATATAAGTTGGTAGGACACCTTCTCAAGCATGAAGGTCTAGTCAGAGACATATTAGAGGCAGAAACAGGAGTTAGGAAGGGTAGAGGTAGACCTAGATTAGATTACTGTTCGCAAACAGTTAAGGATGTGGGCTGTTCTATAGGGTTGTTCGGAAAGTCATTTCGTTTTTTCCCGACAGAGGATTTAATTGTATTCTTTTGCACCCAACTTCACATTTAAGCCGTATAATTTTTATATGCTTTGAGAGCTCATATAGCAAGGCTTGTGTGTGAAAAATTCCAATTAATTCTACGCAGTAGTTTTTGGTTGGTGCCCTTTTAAATATGGAGAGCGATAAGCAGCATTTTCGACATATCTTACTGTTTTACTACAGAAAGGGTAAAAATGCTGTTCAAGCCAGAAAGAAATTGACTGATGTGTATGGAGAAGGTGTGTTGACAGTACGCCAGTGCCAGAACTGGTTCGCTAAATTTCGATCCGGCAATTTTGATGTCGAAGATGCACCACGTTCGGGAAGGCCGGTTGAAGCTGATAAAGACGCGATAAAGGCATTAGTTGATGTGAACCGGCGAATAACAACACGTGAGATCGGATTGAGGTTAAATTTATCAAATTCAACAGTTTATGACCACTTGAAAGGCCTGGGATTATCCTCGAAGCTCGATGTATGGGTTCCCCATGTTCTCACAGAGAGAAATCTGTGTCGCCGCATTGACGTCTGCGATTCGCTTCTCAAACGTCACGAAAATGATCCGTTTTTGAAGCGCATCATCACTGGGGACGAAAAATGGGTTGTATACAACAACGTCAAACGCAAGAGGTCATGGAGCAAAAAAGATGAACCGGCTCAAACCATTTCCAAAGCCGATATTCACCAAAAAAAGGTGATGCTGTCTGTTTGGTGGGATTTTAAAGGAATCGTTTTTTTTTAGCTTTTACCGGATAACACAACGATTAATTCGGAAGTCTACTGTCATCAGCTGGACAAACTGAATGATGCACTTCAACAGAAAAGGTCAGAACTAATCAACAGGAAAGGTGTAGTGTTTCACCAAGACAACGCGAGACCTCACACAAGTTTGGTCACTCGCCAAAAGCTTTTACAGCTTGAATGGGATACAATGCTACACCCACCATATTCTCCAGACCTGGCACCATCGGATTATTATTTGTTCCGGTCACTCCAAAATTTTTTAGACGGTAAAACCTTCACCTCAAATGAGGAGGTCAAAAACCTCCTCGATCAGTTTTTTGCCAGCAAAGACCAAAAATTTTATGAGCGTGGAATTATGCTACTACCAGAAAGATGGCAAAAGGTGTTGGACCAGAACGGTCAATATATAATTTAATAAAGTATTTGTTTATTATACGAAAACTGTCTTTCATTTCCACAAAAAAAAACGAAATGACTTTCCGAACAACCCGATAGTTTTAGGGAAATACGAAGATTAGCTCAGGATATATAGGAAAGAGTGGAGGTGCGTATCCAACCAGTCTTAGGATTGACGACCTTACGATGATGAATGAACCCTACAAGACATCTTCCAAGTGTATTACAGTTAATTACTTGTAAATTGTGCAGGTCGAGACAGTCTAATCAATGCGATATCGTTAAATCTGTGAGTTCCAGACTCCGGATTGTAGTCCGGATGGCTTATAATGCGTTCCACAGGAATGTTCTGTGG
Organism: Agrilus planipennis; assembly: GCF_000699045.2. Classification (NCBI taxonomy): domain Eukaryota; kingdom Metazoa; phylum Arthropoda; class Insecta; order Coleoptera; family Buprestidae; genus Agrilus; species Agrilus planipennis. Next base: position 567,591 of record NW_020439244.1, read on the forward strand.
CGGATCGTTGCACTCTGGGAACCTTTCATCCCCAACACAGTCCACCCCTGTCTTTGTGTTCCATTCTCCGAGACGTATGCTGACCCTAAAATTAGAAAGAATGTATTACAACCTGCGAAAAAAATTCAAATGTGAAAACGCTCATTACAATCTTCCCAGTTGTCTTATTCTGCTTCCGGTGACACAATGGGCAGCTGTAAGAACATATTTGTTGTTGATGAGGGCGCCCCCGCAGTGGTGGCTGTCCGGCTTGCCGTCTCTCCTCTTGTAAAACAAAAGGGCGAGCCACGGGTACTCGCCCAGGCTGGTTTGTTGACCACCGACAATTTTGTCTGCCACCTGCGCTACGTAATGGAATCATGAGACACCGACGTTTCGGGAAACGGTCGCGGCATTACCTGGTTGCCACATTTGGGTTCTTGGGGTATGAGTGGGCTCCTGAGAGTTATTGACGATCCCGAATCTACCGGTTCGAATTGGTCGCTGGAACCGCAACAGACCAGCGGCTGATCCTCGTACCCGCATCCCGATTGCTGGACGAACGTCGTTTTCTCCCGGTCCCTCGTTTTTAAAGCGTTAATTAAAATGGGACAGTTGTATATCGACGTGCATGTCGCTGATTCTCCATTTGGGGTGGTGCAACTGTCACCACTCTGTACTGGAACATTTCGAACATTATATGAGCGAAACACGGATATAAAAACAAAAGAAAAGTGGTTTACATCGTATTATGTATTTGTTTGTTTGTATTAGGGGGATAATCTCTGGAATTACTAAAAATTCTTCGACTGATAGAAAGCTATAGTACCCTGAATAGATAATACCTACATAAACAGGCTACATTTTATTTTAACCACTATAAACTGCCTCAAATTTATGAGAGAAGAGCCCTACATAATTATCATATAATTACATTAGTTCGAAAGATCTATGACCTAATAAGTACGGTTTGTCGTTGTTGCAATTGTCATCTCTCGTAGCTCAGTAGTCAAAGCATTGGTACGTAAAGCCGAAGGTCTCGAGTTCGATTCCCGGCGAGGTTGTGAATTTTTCTCATTAACCTAAGGTAGTTTGTAGTGGTTAAAAAATTGAAAATGAATTTTCACATTCGTACTTGACGTTTAACGACTATTAAATGTCAAAGCTACCTAATTACTGATTAGATCTAAGCTGTTAATTGAGTGAGTTCGTCACCTTTACCATGTTGAGCGTATTATTGGGGAAAGCGACGTTTAATCAATCGAAACGTACAGATATCATCCTAATGAAAAAGTATGGGAAGGCATCTTTATCGGAGTGACAGGTGGTAAATTGGAATCAATAGTCGAACTTGTTCTTTCTGATAGCTTCACTAACCTTACGGCTTTCTGATTACGATTAGCTTGCGATCTAATTTGACACGAAATGCTTCAGAAAAATGTCGATCTAAATGCTTTTTCGATGTCTTGCTTTTTAGGGTCGACAAACAAAGTTTTTATTAATCAACGTATCAAATTGTCGATGTAACAAAGTGTGAAAAACAAACGAGGATATTAAACAGTTTATTTGATATTCTATTGTTCTTCGTAGAATTAAACGAAACATTAACTTACTTTTCTAGATTTCTGGTGAAATAAATTTCAATGCTGAATTCTACTAAAACTGTTTATTTATAATTTTCAAAGGTCAAGGATATTTCGAATAATTTATTTAACAACTTTTACGGAATTCTGGGTTCTCCTTCCTGCAGTACCTGCTTGTAATACTTGATAATTTTAATTGCTAAACTTTTTATTTCGTGTAAACGACGATGCAATTTGAAGAAAAACAAACCATTAAATTTTCATTTAATGTGTTACTGTCAAAGATAAACACAGACAATAAATATAATTCACAGCAACATCGTGATGAAGATCATAAATAAATATGTAATAATTATTTATTGTACTTATAACATCTTCTAAAGGAAGTACCTATTCGATTACCTAGCGTTTTTCTTTCGAAAATTACAACGTGAAAGATGTAATTTTTCATTCATGTAATGTATAATTTTTTTGTTTATAAAATTGCAAATACAAAACCATTATTTATGTGTGTAATGTAGACAACAAACATATGACTGAAATGGCGTCAATTTGTTTTACTCTTTATGCCGACGTTTCGGTAATCGAAGCCGCCGTTAATCTTCATTAATACGTATTAACTTCTGCGAAAATAAAAAAAAAAGCGCAATTTTTCATGCAGGTGTATAGTCAAAGTTGAAACATCCAATTTATCTTAATTTCTATAATTAAACGAGAGAGAGAGGGTCAATCGCCCATGAAAACATTAATTTATTTTCTTTTGGTCAAAGCTGCTTCTAGTGGATCGCCTTTTCTATCTGTTAAATGAAATTACACACAGAAATCTTCGAGTTTTACGGTTATTATCGAACACTAATAGTTGACCCCAGCAGGTCATTGATAGCAACAACATTACATAATATAACTTCTAATATTATTCTTTTTTTTAAGTAGGAAAACAAAATTTCATTTATTTTTTCTTATCATTCCATTGTAGTAGAGGAAATGCTATACCTAACGCCAACAAAAGTCCCAAAAAGGAAATCCGTAATGTGATAGTACTTCTACCTACATTACTGATAAATTTAAATAATCGTGACCGTTACACAAATAAATTAAAGTCTATTATAATGTAACAAAATTTGTTAAAATTTAAATTACACTTATCACACAATATTTTTGTTTTATTATTTTGTTGTTTATCGCTAGTAACAACTATTAATTAAACTTTTGATGAGTTAGTGACTATATATATATACGTACATACCTACTGCATAACTTTTTTGTCTAATTTTTCGATTTATACTCACTAATTATTGTAAATTTTATGAGTAAAGTAAAGACAGACTTACGTGCTCCACTAAACGGCGAAAAGGTCAAGGTCAAAATCAGTACGAAACAGGACAACATTTTCAGCTTCTTTAACACCACCGTGTGTACCTTCTGTACGTCGGAACGTTGGTGCCCAGAAAGGAGCGATTGTACGAAACCAGTTCACCAAACAGACTGGACAGTGAGAAAACACTGAAATGTTGTTATTGGTTTCGTTCTTGTCCGGCACTCTTGTGAAAAGATATCTGATGACCATTTAATAACAACGAACGCGCTCTTTTAATTGGTCGAGCGTATGTCAGATACAGCATATTATCCGAAGGCCTTCCACATAACGTCATTTCTAATGGAAATTCCGTGCTGGTGTGTTGTCATTAATCTATAACAAAGTTGCATCTAAGTAAGAAAATATGAAAGCAAAATAAGCGAAAAATGTTAAAAATTGAAGTTATAATAAGTACTTACGATAAGAAAAACTGGAGGCACTTGTCCAACCATAGTCTTATTAGGACTGATGACCTTATGGTGGTAATGATTAATAATTTAATACTAGATTTCACTCACGTTAATCTCTTGTGTCAATGATCATCGACGACCACATAAAACTAATGTTTCTATCCCTTGGGAACAGCAGCTTTTTTCTGGATAAATGGCACCCTATGTCATTTTTTGCACCCCTGACAATCCGTGTACAAAATTTCATGATAATCGGTTGGGTAATTAAGACGTGAAATGGTAGCAAACAAACAGATTCGCGTTTATAGTATTTGTTAGGAAGTGTAATCACCTTGTGAAAAAGTGAAAGTATTATTTATTTAGCCAGAAGTAATTTATTCTTATTGTCAAACGTGTAATTAATGGTTTCCTTGACTCCAATTTATCCACTGGATTTTTTCGATTTAGCGAAATAGTGTTCAAGAAAACCAACTAGAAAAGAACCTTGGACATCCGAACCTCCTTTTTTAATCAACTAATTCTTTTCGAGAAATCAATCCGAAAGAAAAGTTTTCCGTTTGAAAAGTTTTCACTCATACATGTGCGGATGTCGCTGGGTCTTCTTCATCTGGAAACAATTAAACTTTCTTGCTCTGTGTTTGTCACAGGAAGTTATAAGGGTGTAAAAAAGGGGATACGATACAATCCCCTTCCTCCTCCCACCAACCCGGAACTTTCCTTTGTCCTTGTGTTAAGTTGACCGTGTCTTTCTTTTAAACAAAACAATTTCATGGTAATGGACTTCTTTTAAAAGTTACCCTCTTGTTCCAGAAAACTTGTGTAGGTACGTATAATATGTAAAACTACAAGGGGATGCTAGCTATATGAGACCCTGACTTAGTGTATTAGTGAATTTTCTCGTAATATGGGCAGTTTTTTGAAAGGAAAGACTTTTACTAAGTTATGCGCGTCTTGTCGCCATCTATTGACATATGCTACCAACTATAATAATTCTAACAAAACAATATCAGTGTAATAGTTTTCACATTGAATTCGAAGAAACTAAGCAAGAAAATTAATGTTACTTCCAAAATTCTGTTCTTGATGGGATAAACAAGAATGTTAAACAACAATTTAATTATTAGAAATATATTCGACATTACGTAATAACAATAAATTTAAGAATAAAAACGACTATTGGCTCGTACCAACAATTTTAATTTATTTGGTATAAGATTGTAAAAAATTTAAATAAAACATTAATATTTCTATTACCTTTATTTAATACGTCAAGGTAATCAATTTAATTAAAATTACTGAACCTAGTGGATCTCCTTCTTTTGTTTGTACTTTTACTATCGCGCTTTTTGTCCTTTTCCAAATTGTGTTTCCAATGCCTCTTGATGGTTGTCTCTATCCAACTGTAATACTGCGGGATACTTGTATAGACCCCCGGCCAGTATTCGAGACCGCAACCTAAACCAAAGCTAACAATCCCTTCTGCATACCACGGACTGGATCCCGTCTGGACCATTAAAGGGCCTCCCGAATCACCGGAACACGAGTCCTTCCCTTCCTCACCCCCGGCACAGATTTGAGCCGATATTATGTCAACGTCGGCTGCTTTGTACTTGGCCCTGCAATATTCTTGAGAAGCACGTTTCACCGACACTTTTAATTTGATCGGATTCCTGTCACCTAGACATACAAAAAAGGAAAATTTTAAATTATAAATAATAACAAAAGCGAATCACAACAGCCAACAGCAACACTTAATCATCACTTAATCAAAACGTCTTTAATTTAATTTTATTTAATTGATTTAGAAACTATAAGTAGGTATTTTAATTATAATTTGAAAGATAATCTTAAAGTGTCATTAAATAATATAGGAATTTATAGTTTATTGATAGGCCTCATATCCTGGTAATTAATTAAAAGTAAATGTGTATGCGTAAATGAGAATTTAAAACCTATTAATTAATTACGTATGTGTGATTAGTGACAAAACCGTTAAGCAGACGGATTATCTTGAGTAATATCATTAATAATTTGGAGTAACTAATTCTAAAAAAGTATGTCAAAAGATTTATTTCTTACTGTCTTCGGTTTTTCCCCAACCGGCCAACCACATTTCCTTCTCGGACNTAATTAATTAAAAGTAAATGTGTTGTGTAAATGAGAATTTAAAACCTATTAATTAATTACGTATGTGTGATTAGTGACAAAACCGTTAAGCAGACGGATTATCTTGAGTAATATCATTAATAATTTGGAGTAACTAATTCTAAAAAAGTATGTCAAAAGATTTATTTCTTACTGTCTTCGGTTTTTCCCCAACCGGCCAACCACATTTCCTTCTCGGACGTTGTTTGATTTGCCATGCAAATTGGTTGAACATATTCTGTAAAGATTGCACTTTCATTAATATTCAGCGTCAGTTCCTATAAATTATAAATATTATCGACAACGTCTTCATTTTACTATTAATACGACTATCAGTTGTAGGGCGTGAGCAAACAAAATCATTTGCTCACTTGTAAAGCATAACGCGGCATCGAAGCCGCTCGAAATGCAGCTTCTCTGCTAAGGGCTAAAGGAGCAATGTTCTGTCTTTGCTCATAGTACGTAGCTACGTCGTCCGGTATACACGCATTGGCTCGCCGCACACTTTGCTTTGTTTAATAGGTCAAGGCGGTGCATTCTCATTACAGACCTTTTGAATTGGTTCGTTGATGACGTAAACACATCGGTCTTTCAGCCTCTCAATAATTTCGACATGTTTCTTGCAAAGTAAACAACCGCGTTATGTTCAGAGGTCTATAATATATTGACTCTGTCTTTAGGTTGTTGGCATTACGTAATAACAAGCCTGACCGCTGGATAAACGCGGGTTATTTGAAGTTACGCGTGGAGCGCCCTCAGCGTCCAATATATACATTCCCGTATAACTTTGTATTCTGAAAGGGCTACAACCTCCGTCAAAGATTTCTTTGATCTATTCATATGTTATTTTGGAAGTAAATTAAGTTGGGGCTTTTCAAATTAATAGACTGCCCTCTCGACGACCGTATCCTTCGATTTCACGGGTTGTTTGCGGTACGTACTTACGGGGAAACAGGACAAGGCAAAAGGATGACGGACGTTATTGTTATTATCGTTGGAACACTCTTTATTTATTACGAACTAGCGACCCGCCCCGGCTTCGCACGGGTGCAATGCTGATACTAAATATAGACAATATAAACCGCCCCCCTATGTTCCTGCATTTTAAATCTGTAATATCTTGGAAAATATTCATTTAAATTACATGCTGTAAAGGACCATATTGATCTATATTAAATGCACAATGTATTTAAAAGTACTTAATTGGATAAAGGTTAATGCTGTATTGCTCAAAATCGCTTCGTAAATAAGCCATTATTTCTCCTAAAAAGTAAAGGATAAAAAATGGTTATTGTGGGTTATCCCTAAGAGATAGACATATACTATCCCGGACTTTTTTGTAGACCTTTTTAAGGTGTACAATACTGTAGTACATTACTTTGATCTATCTCGTAGGATTCAGCCAGCGTTTGCAATGTAAGCGCAAAAAATGTGTTTATTTACGACATCACATTAGAAACCTCTAAAATTATCAGTGTTTCTCTACTACATTATGCATGTAATATACATATAAACCTTCCTCCTGAATTGATCTATCTATTTAAAAAAACCGCATCAAAATCCGTTGCGTAGTTTTAAAGATCTAAGCATACATAGGGACAGACAGCGGGAAGCGACTTTGTTTTATACTATGTAGTGATACGTCACGTTACGTTCGAAATTGGCTAAATGGTTGAATTTTAGCTCAAAGGCGCGCTGTCAAAAATGCAAAAAAATTGTATTATATTATTGACGAAAAATGTCAAAAATCGACAGCCGGTGGCGCGAAGAATGGAAGAAATCATCCGTAAAATTGAAACTCCACCGAAAATGTCCGTAACGGGGCACGTCTTTGATTATTGAAGAAGGGAAAGGCGACGTCGTAAACCGGAACTAAAGGCTTTCTCCAGACCATCCATGCTGCCATTATGATTATTACTATAACCAGAAACGGGAGGGCAATTTCCATATGTAGAGGCTACTTAAGACGGGGTTCGGCGGCCACGTTGTCATCCACGCCTGTTAGGCAATTCCGTCACCGGAAATGTTATGCTCTAAAGTTCCTTTTTTAGCGGGGAGGAAAAGAATTTGCTTAACTTCACCACTTCACCGACCGTTTCGGAATGAGAATGAGACGTAGAGAACAGATGGCGAAAGAATTAGTAAAGATTTTGCAGTAATAACGTTGTAAGGGTGCATATCCAAATGGATTCTGAGGATTTTAGAATAAAAAGCGATGAGGCCGAGTACCTACCTACCGGCAATGTTTCTTCGTTCGTTTGTTTCCTAATAAAATAAAAATGTGTATCTTTAAACTAGTTATTATTTCGTCTTTCAAAATGGAAGCAAATAAATGTTTCAGTTCTTCAGTTCATTTTCATTAATATGATTCTTGGCTCGAGCCTTCTTCGTATCCGACGTTAGTTATTTATTTAAATCGACGTACTTGCCCAACAAACGAAAAAAAAAAACTAATTTCTACAATAACATCAAGATATGTTCTTCTTGTCATTTTTAAGAGACGAGTGGCTAGATACTCTTCATCCTCATTATCATTAGGGTCGTAGATCCTAGGACTGGTTGGACACGCACCTGCAGTCTTTCTTAACCTAAACCAATCTTTGCATTTCTCTAAGCTAGAACATCTATTTGTGGACGGTAATCTAATCCACGTCTACCTTTACTCCTCTTGACCTCTGTTTTTACTTTTAATATGTTTCTAGCTAGTCCTTCATGTCTGAGAAGGTGTCCTGCCATCTATTTCGCCCAATTTTTTTATAAATATCTATTGCGCCCCTGTTCTACACGGAGAAAATGAAAAAGGAAAATTTACCTAAATATTAAAGCGGTATTTACAATTTATCTCACTAGCCCGTTGCTTCGTAAGCTAAAATAATAAAAATTACAATTTGGACCCGAATTTGTGAAAATAAAATCCCAGCAGAAATAAATTTTCTTGGTATTTTAGTTGAAATTACAAATTTATTTGTAATAATTAAGACACTTGGAATAATTTTTAAAAAGACATGTCAAAATTGAGATTATTACAAATGACCTAACAAATTCTACTATTTCTACGGCAAATTCAGTCAGTTACAATCGAAAATTATAATTTTTGCGTTGTCATAAAAA
>NW_020439244.1:576211-590854 GCF_000699045.2 Agrilus planipennis
TTCGTGGCGGTCTCACCCCCATAAAAAGTTATGGGGGTTGAAAGTTGATTATTTTGACAATTTTCATACACTATAATTCAAATAAAATTCAATAAAAAAAATATTTTCAAGCGGGTGGAGGTGGGGGATCGAAAGAGGGTGGTCACTTGAACAAAACCCGATAACCTAACCTAACCTACGCTATTGATAAAGATATTTAAATAATGTTTTATATAACTTTCTCAATATTTTTATGTATTTTTCCATTAGTTTTACTTTTGAATATTGTTTAAGAATGACTATATAAATATTTACATGCCTAAAAATGTATAAAAATTGGCATATTTACTAACTTTGAACCCCCATAATAACTTTTTAGGGGGGTCAGACCACCATGAACTTTTTATGGTACACCCCCCACCCCATCATCTAGACCTTTACCCTACTATTTTAACGACGAATGCGGTCACTTACAATCGAAAATTGTAATTTTAACTTTGCTATAAAAATTTAGTTTTGTCTGTGTGATCTTTTCAATATCCCCCCATTTCTAACTTCTCTAACCACGGCATCCCCATCAGTCGCCTGTAACACCACATTCCGAACGCTTTTAATGTTTTATTTTGCCCAATAAATGATTTCGATCTATATCCGTCTTTCAACCCATAAAATTTTCTCCTTCTATATCTAATAAATAATGGGGGAGATTGGAGGAATTTGTTGTTTACTTACGTGTAAAATTAGCCAACCATTTGAGTGGAATGATGGCGATGTCGTGATGTTGTGATCGGCTGGTGTTCAAATATTCGGGATGCACGATGGGTTTCCCCGTCCTGATCAATTGGGGTGGATCGGCACACACCAGTTTTTCCCCGTGCTTCTCGCAATCGATACTTTCGTGCGTGTTGTGTTCCCCCAATTGCACTTGGTTTCTAATTTTCGAAAACGTCGACAATTAAAACAAAATTATAACTAATTAAGGTGGTAATCTTACATCGGTCCCAGGGGTGCCAACATGGACGACGAAACGCAATGAGCGGCGGTTAAAACGTATTTCGCTGCGATTAGGAATCCGACGCACCCGTAGCTCCTGAGCCCGTTCGGTGCCTTGTGTCTTAATCTCGCTAACCACGGGAATTCCCCGAGAACCGCCTCCGATCCACCAAATATCCTATTGGGAAAAATCATCGGCTGTTTGCCGCATTCCTTCGGGAACGGGTCCACATCCAACGGTTGCACTGGCGCTTCGATCACGTCCGACGCCGCTTCTGCATCCCCTAATAAATTTTGTAAAAAAAATTTTATTTCTATTATTGATTAGGTGTTATTATAAACATTTTGTTTTACCTCGTATTATAAAATCGGAATATCGTCCACAGCAAACTTTATTAGTCTGGGGGTTGGCATTGCCAGGGGTGCAGTCCGATTCGTCGATAAATTCCTGTTTCGATTTTACATTCCTGTACTTGGCTAATACTTGGCATTCACTAATGTCAATGCAAAATCCGTTGTCACCGTTTGGAGTCTTGCACGGGGTTGCAAATTCTAAAACGAAAGTATTTGAAATCCAAAGCGTAAATAATCATAATATTGTTTGTAAAATCCGCCGCTCTATATACTTATCTTTAAGCGATAATAAATGTAAACAATTAACGGAAAATAATTCTGTTTTTCTGATACATACAATATTAAAGATTTATTTACTTACTTGTTGCAAGGGTTTCGTTAAGGTTTATTGTTGTGTCATTTAAATCGGCTTCCGTTACACTGAATAATGTTAAACAAACGAAGAAGAAAACTTGATAGAACGAAAGCATGGTATGCCTGCTAGAGTGTTCGCGTCGAATAGGCGTTCTTGGATTTCCCATCATCGTACGAAATCCCGAGGTCGCACTCTTGACCTTACAATAGGCGATTAGGTAGATACCAATTAGTTTTCTACTCTATTCGAACGTCGGACATCCCACCATTCACAAAACTACATCGTTTAAAACAAATGAATCGTTAAACAACCGAACGCGCCTTCTTGCAATTGTTAGTTCTTTGACGCGAAGCGATTTTTACAGTGAATACATAAAAATTATTAAAAGATGCTCGTACAGTGACTGCTGCATATAGCTTCGCATACGGCTTACGCAAAACTGCGGATTATTTATTTATCAGGCTCTGTAGTTTCTCACAGTTTTCCCCTCCGCAATATTGTTAAATGCAAATATTATCTTAAGCCTGTACTTACAATTAGTATTTAGTATTTTATGTGTGTAATGCGGGTACGATTATTCATTTTCGACATATTGCACACACATCCATATGTACACGTAATAATAAGTTTATTATTCGTGGCCAGTAAGAAAACACGATGTACTTACCACAAAAATGTTATCGACTGTTGTGTGACCCCTGTAGAATATAGAACAAATTTACATAAACGTATGTAAACATGCACTTTTGTACATATGTAATTATTAATTGGCCTGACTCTTACTATTCAGTTTCTATAAGTTAAAGTTTGGAGAAACAATTGCAATGGTCTTTTTTGTTTTTGTGAAAAAACAAAATACTGCGTAGCGAAAATGTTTTTCTTGTTTATGAACGAATATTGTTTGCCTTTAGGTAAAAGTCAAGAAAATTTAAGTTTTTAGTGTTTTATTTTATTTCTTTGTCAATATTAGGACTGCTTTGGATCGTAGATAAACAAGATAAATTGTTAATAGACATGTTTTGTTAGTATTCACGATAAACTGAGATTTAATATAATCAGTTTTTTGAATTTTAATATCTAGTAGAGATATTAGTTCGAGTGCCAGACATAAAAAGTAATGTTGGGTTTAATCACCCAGGTAGGTGCATTATCGTCTGCAAATGCGTCTAGAAAGTGAAGAAAACTTTCTCCGTTGAAAATTTTCACTTCGTGCAGCACCCACTTGGAATCATTCCGCTAAAATATACCCCCGCAAAGTGCACTCGTGATTTCCCGCGTGCACCATTTTGATACAAGCAGTCTTTTGCCTAGAGCAACATCTATAAATAGTTTTCCTGGCGAGCACTTTTTGCCACTTAGCAAAACTTCGCTAAACATGTAAAGTAGGTACATGGGTACAAAGACGTAAAGATGCCCATAAGGGTTGGAAGCATCAGCTAAACTTAATGTCAACTATATTACATTTTCTGAAAGAAATTATCCCAAAATGCCTGAAATACAGACAATGGTACAAAATTTTTAAGTAATTGATAATGAAAAGGATTGACGAAGATCGTAACATTCGAGATAGTCTGTCCTATAAAATAATTATTAAGGTTTCTTGGAATTGGAAGCTGCAGTGGATAAGGGACAAATAACGAAGAAAATTGTCTTCTCAAATACCAATAAACAGGTATTGATTGACTTGCCTTCGGTCATGTATAGTAACTGACGTGGAAGGAGCAGGGGATGAAAGAGCGCCAATATCCCAACGAGCCTTAATGGATACGTTAGAAAGCAAGTCCTCATTAAACGACGCAAAAGTAGAGATATCGGGTGAAAAAGAGAGAAAAAAGGGCCAGAATCAGTATCAAAAGGGACTGCATCGAAGGTTCTCTCGTTAGGCGGCTCCAGTAATTGAAAACGTTCGTTGAAATAAAGACGAAACCTTGTTTAATTACTACGTTTTAAATAGATTCGAAACAAAAGACATAAGTATTAAAGAAACAAAATATTCTGAAAGGTTGTTGATAACTGAACCACATATAACATAGATTCGAAACAAAAGACGTAGGTATTAAAGAAACAAAATATTCTGGAAGGTTGTTGACAATTGAAAAGCATATAACTAATAACAAAAAAGGATCAAGAATCATTCGTGTAATTACAAACAGAGGTCAGTTTTTCAAAATTTTGGAATTCATACCGAATTATCTGTGCAATCATTAATTTGAAACGTATTTTTAATCATACTAATTAACAAATAAATTAAACATTGCGTCATTTCCAGTAACTTTGTCTCCAGTTTATTTTCAACAAATTGTGGGCATCGCGTGACGCCCTCTGTCAACCGCAAACAGCCGTTCAGCCACCCCATAAATTTCTCCCTATTGTGTAACGTAATGTAATGTTAATCAGGGTACATATTACATTTTAGTCTTGTCACACACGACGTATGATATATCGTGGTCGTTGTCCATTTACCGATTGCGAGACTACAGATGCACACCTACCACACGCACGAAGACAGAAACTCACTGAATCGCACCGTACCGCGGTGGACATCCCCCGCTAGCGTTGGGGGGTAGTCGTTGAAGCGTTAGCGCGGACTTGTTATTTGATATAAGGGAGAGTGGACCGTTCGATTTCCCACCACCCGTTACGCCTTTGGCAATGTGAATTCATCACGGTTCCCCTCATTCCAGGACTTTTTCGATTGGAAAATCGAGATTTTCAATGGGAAAGATTAAAAACCAATAATTAATTGATTGGTAACGCAATTAGAGGCAGCCTCACGTAAACAAAATCGAAGCGGCATTGACAAAAGACAATAGAGAATAGAAAAAAAAGAACAGAAGGAACCTAACTCATCATTGTTTTTGGAACTTCGGCTGTTAATCGTGATGTTACATTGTTATATGTGGGAGAACCGCCTCCCTACTAAACAACGTTTTCCTTCGATATCTGGAGGGTTGTTCGGTAGCGTCCGTCGCGTCGGTGGAAAGTTAGGAGCAGTTTCCATTCTTATTAACTTTTAATTTTGGTTCACTAATTAGCGCCAGTAAATCCGGGGGTAATAAAGTAACGAGAAAAATTAAAACGCTGGCTTACCCCTTTATCTACGGCCTCCCGGGCGTCCGGTTGGAATCCTTGCCTAATTCCCTCGGGAGGCATAAGCGCCGCGGGATTTGTAAAAACACCATATTTCGCCGTTATCAACATCATTATCGGAATTGCACGCCGTCAGGATTTTAGCGGGAACGGGAGCGCTGCATGCAGAGAGAAAGAAGGGAAGAAAAAGAGGAGAGGGCCCTAATCTGCCCGAATTAGCAACTTTTTATTATCCGGCTTATTATATCGGAAACGGGTCCAGATTCAGTACGAAGTCCGTATAATCGCAGGACGTCCAGAATGAAAATTCCTGCGATAGACACACAGTTTATTATTATGGGTTGCTTTTAATTCGTATAGATTTGTTTTTAATCTATATATCGAAGACGCAATTAAAGGCAGGACAACTTTAAGGATAGATATACAGGGAAAAAGGATTAGTAAGGGAAGAAAAAGTAGGAATAGAGTGGATAGAAAAAGATAGGAGACGAAAAATTTGAAGAAGTCGCGGATTATTGGTATCTAGGAAGTCAGGTAACTCAAAATGCTAAAAATGTCAATAAGAAATAATGGCTAGTTAGACATATTAGAAGCATAAGCAGGAGTCTAATTCGATTCTAAACTCAAAATATATTATTAGTAATCAATTAACTTACTAAACGTCAGCATTCGTAGAAGCGTTTCCGCAGTTGATTGTTGTTTGGTAACTCATCTTCATCATAAGGTCGTCAGTCCTGAGACTGGTTGGACACGTACCACCACTCTTTCCTATCCTGAGCTAAACTTCGCATTTCCCTAAAACTAGAACAGCCCACATCCTTAACTATTTGCGAACAGTAATCTAATCTAGGTCTACCTCTACCCCTCCTAACTCCTGTTTCTGCCTCTAATATGTCTCTGACTAGACCTTCATGCCTGAGAAGGTGTCCTACCAACCTATCTCGCCTATTTTTTATTGACTTCCATAGAGTCCTCTGTTCTCCTATTCTTTCCAATACCTCTTCATTTCTAACCTTTTCTACCCACGATATCCTCATCATCCGCCTATAACACCACATTTCGAACGCTTCTAACCTTTTCTTTTCCGCCGCTCCCACTGTCCATGTTTCGCACCCGTACAACGCCGTGCTCCAAACATACACCTTTAACAACCTTTTTCGAATTTCTAAATTAACCGTTCGCGAGCATAGAAGTGACTTCTTTTTATTAAAGGCGACACGACCCTGCGCTATCCTCTGCTTTATATCCCTACTACTCCTTCCATCCTCACTTATCTGACTTCCTAGGTATCTAAAATCAGCCACTTCTTCTAATTTTTCGTCTCCTATCTTTATATTCGCTCTTTCCCTACTTTTTCTTCCCTTGCATATCAGTATTTTAGTTTTACTTTTATTTATTTTCATACAGTACTGATCTGTCAGAACCGCTTTCATTTTATTTAAAGCTATCTCTAGGTCCTCCTTGCTAGATGCTAATGCTAATGTTTGGTAGCTAATAATTTATAAAGTAAAAAAGAAAAGGTTATTATTTATACGAGACCAACAACCTTACGTTTCGCCTCAATTATGAGGCACCTTCAGGGTTAGATTTTTAATTTTCATATTTTATAACTTAGAAACCAAACCCTGAAGATGCCTCATAATTGAGTCGGAACGTAAGTTTGTTGGTCTCGTATAAATAAAAACCTTTGCCCCGTACGTAGCTTGATTTCTTACTTTATAAAATTGTTGGAGAAGAAATCGTTTGAAATATAAGATCCTTTAGAAGGATTCGATTCGGTTTGATAATAACTAAAGCGTCCAGCTTTTCGAGAGCAATTTAACGATCCTTTAAGGGTCCAATTTCAAATAAACTCTAGCGCTTGTTATTGAAAGCCAAACGTAATCCGAGCCTTCCCTTTTACCTGAATATAAGCGGTCACTCATACCCTTCATGTCCCTTACTACTTTACAAGAAGTATCCAATGGTCACAGGAAATATCCCACCCACTATACTCACTCGAAAGTTTTCATAACATCAATGTCCTTCCTCGTCCTGTCTGCACGGACATGCGTGTGCGTCTGAGTGCGTGGCCCTTTCATCTCTGACGTCGTCGATTCCTTTTTATACGCCAGGATCTTTATCCGTTTCGATACTCGAACAGCTTTTGCCAAATTGATGTTGGCAACTTTTACAATCGAATAAAAAGTCCGAAGATAAACAAATACACATGCGAGAGGACTTCAAAGACCGGCCGGGAGCTTTTCAAAGGGCAAAGGGCTCCAAGATGATTGGATGGTTGTACAATCCCTTCTTTTGAGGCGACTTTCTGAATTCAGTGGAAACAAATTAGAGAAATAAATCCCGGCTGGATATTTTGACGAAGCAGCAATAAAATATGTTTTGCTTTGAGGTAAATAATTGTCCAAAGAAAATTGTCAAAGAATACAAGAAAAAGGTCGCTTTTCCCCAAACAATTGATGCAGTGTTTGATATACGTTATCGTGGTCATTTTCCTTATTGTAAAATGACTTTTTCCCTTCGAGTTTGTTTATTATTATTTTCTGACAAGATTATCACGATTTTCTTTAGACGAAGAAAGAAAAAATTTTAATTCTTTTGAAAACTCCAATCCGTAGCTTTGTTTTTTCAAGATCTGTTCATCTTTTGAGTTAATTTTAAGAAGGTTTTCCAGTTTTCGAACATTCTTTGAATGTTTTATGAACGAAGGAAGCTTAGGGAGTTGAAAATTCCCTTTCATGTTGTATGAAAATTGATTTTTCAGTAGGCATACACTTTAAATTGTTTGATTATACCGATATTCCGTCTGCTTTATTGGCGCGTAAAAAGCCTCTCTAAAATTAAAGCAGTAAAAACCTTTTTATTCCAGTCTTCACAATAATAAAACGTAGGCAACAGACTCTGCAGAAATGTTTCACTGTTTTAAGTCGCATAACTTTATTCTCTGTTTTTGCAATAAACATTTCGAATTTCGATATTAATACCGCTTTTATCGTTTTTATTTTAAACAGCCGAATAATAACGCTTCCACCTACATAACAACGTTTTATTTATTTTTTTATGTCGCGAAATACCTTCAAAATATCAAATCTTCACTTAAAAAAATTTATATCAAATACTTTAATAGTGGTTAATATTTAATATTAATGTGTAGATTCACTTGAACCTCTCGTGGCCTAATGGTCAGAATAATCGAATATGAAGCCATAGGTCTCGGGTTCGATTCCCGGCGAGGGTGTAACAGCAGCAACAATTTTTTCTTGTTAATTTGAAGTAATTTCACATTAATATTAAAAAAACTGAACCAAGTGTAAATACAGCAGCCCTTACGGTGATTTCACCCTCTCCTCCAACCTTATACACATCTTATTATTCCCCTTGTGTGGTATTTACTTTTCATCCCTTTGTTGAGTATTGAGTTCTATTTACATTTTCATTCCAATTACAATGATTTATTCGTTGTTTAAAACTACATGTGCCGGCAAGTTTTTCAAATTCATTTGCAACTTTGTACCAACGAATTTCCCCCATCAGTTCGACTCGCTGGACGGTTTATGGTTGGGCATAAAGAGAGACTCCTAAAATTAAAGTAATAAAGCAGGGTTTTACTACTTAGTAACGAAAACAGTAATATATATGTACGTGGCAGTAGCAAACCTCTCGTAAATGCTTTATAGTTTCGAACATTTCGAATCGTGAGGGATGTTTTTAGTAGTATTTATCATCGCCAACGTTTTCTCTCGTCAATCCACTTTACATAAACAATTTTTACGGTGATCTTTAAGGAACTTAATGTCACTTTTCGAAACTGTTGCATTTTATAGAAATTTTAACCCAAACATGTAGATAATGATTTCATTCTCAGGACGAAAAGTAAGATTTCTTTTCCTTATAATATGAGAAAATGTAGTAATAATATTTTAAAACTTTACTCTGATTAATAAATAATAATTAACCAACGTTTATGTAACTTAAGCAGTAGTTTGTAGTGGCCGTAAATGGTTCAGTGGCATGAATGCTTGACTGGCATACCGGCAGGCCTGGGATCTGTTCACGGCCGGCGATGTACTTTTTTTTCACGAGAAATTTAGTTTTTGAACAATTTTCTTTTTGTAAGATTTCTAATTAATGTTACGAATTGACTATTTTTTTTCTTGAATGCCAAAAGAAGAAGAAAATAATTGCGAAAATTTTAGATCTTTGTAATTTTTGAGAAACTAGTGGTAATTTTATTTCTGCGGTGTAATGATATTTTCCTTTTTATAAACCAACCATCCTTTTATAAACCAATGGATTATTTCACTTGTGGAAGCCAGTGTACGGTGAAACTTTTCACTTGTCCCTGCTCCCTCTTGTTTTCCGTTGTTTGATCATGTCAATGCTAAATAATTCAATAAAACCTTTAATCTTTCACTGGTGGGGTACCCGAGACTTGCTCGTCAAATAAGGAAAATAATTAAATCAGTGCATCACGAAAGAGAAAAGCGCCTCATTGTACACCGACGTGGACGGCGTCGTTACACCACCACTTTAACAATCCCACCAGCGTCTCCCTTTCACTCCATATACCTGATCGGGACTCTTGAGCCCCTTTAAAAGACAATGGAACAACGGGATCGGATGCTGTTTTATTAATTGCACGGGCGAGTTTCGATTAATTTTGTGTTTAATTAAAGACGCGCCATCAGTCATGGAGGACGTGATCTCTTACGCAACCACGCGCTGCCACCCGATCTTCTTTTATCTCTCTGCTGGCTTTGTCGCTCCCTCAATCACGGGACGTCTCAAGAAAGGGTTGTTCTGTTTACCCCCGAAACTAATTAAGGAATATACGCGCCATACACGACGGAATACATGTAAGACTAATCATTTTCTAATCGAGTTTGACGAAACAATTTTGGCCTTTTTGAATTGGGGAACTGCCACTTCCTTCCCCTGTTTGTGTATTCCGCTTTTGTCTCCAACTGATAAAAATCGTGATTTCTACATCTCCAGCCATCCCAATCGTCATAATGGTACACTAAATTCGAACAAATTCATTAGTTCAGTCAGTTGTACGAAGATATTCCACTATGTAGCTAAAATAGAGAGAGAGAGAGACGCGGGGTTCTAGAATATCATCTAACAGCCTCCTTCGTAATAATAATGTATGACGTTTTCCGGATCGAGTTTGTTCATGTGAAAACAACTGACGGCTCTCCGTTAAGGGCGTGTTAATCAGTATTGTTTCGAAGAAACAATGAAACCGCCGCTGCATTCAAAATGTACAACTAGAAACAGTCGCCTTAAAATCAACTTCTCAGACGTTCAACAATGCAGACAACTGACGTCGAAGAGTTTTGATAAGTTGGTTCGTTGTAAGGGTTCTGATGAATTCTATAAAACATAAGGCATAAGGCGTTATGATAAAACATAAGGCGTTATGGATCAAATACGTCACAGCAAATGACTTGTATGGCATATAAACATATTAAAAGCAGAAACAGGAGTTGAGAGAGGTCAAGCGAGCGTCTAAATTCGATAACTGTTACATAGTATAGGTACTTCAAGGGAAATTTTGGATTAGATTAATTCAGGATAGCAACCCATATTTTTTTTTTTACTTTTTATACATACGATAACATTGCTTCTTAATAAATTTTACTGCATACTGACGATGAAAGTAAGATCGATAGAGGCAGAGAAGGAACCTTTTTTAGGGGGTTGGGATGTCGAACATTCGATAATTGGGCGTCGGACAATGGGGGGCCCATTTCGAGGTCCAGCAGGCAATCCTATCATAATTTATATCTATAGGCAATGGTCACCTGCAGATTGGGACTTGATCAAAGAAGTTCTGGATGGAATAACATAATGCGGCCGTCGCAAGGGGGTTGTTGAAAGAGATTATTAGAGGGGATGCTGTTTCGACGAAAGAATTTCAGCAATCTGTCCCTGCTGGGGTCACACAGCGACGGAAATTAATTGGACGACGCAACAAGAAATTATGACGAAATGTCAACATTTATTTAATTATTCGTTTATTTAAAATCATGCACTTTTCGTTTCTAAACTATTAATCTTACTAGAAACATAAATTTTCATCCTTTTTTTAAGGTTTGTGTTCACCGTTTACCTTTTGTTTGCATTTTTTGCTGTCGTTTGTTACACAGCCTTCTTATACGTAATATTGGGTAGCTTTTCTTTGTTTATCACTTCTTTATACAGTTGATTTTCTTTTGTTTCACATTCTACGTCCTTGCCATCCATCTTATTCCGTTGGACTCCTTCATTTCCTTCCTCTTTCTGGTACGATCTGATTTTCCAACTGCATACCCATCACATGTGTCTGTCCATTTTGTCTCCTGTACCCATAATAATGCATCTGTTTCCTTGTATCATCTGCTCGCAACGCAATCGTCCTGTGGGGCACGCGACAATAAATATTTCTGTTATTATTAAAATAATTCCCATTCTTTGCGGTGTCCAGAACAGGGTTCCTCCTTTCCCGGGTTGTGCCCGTGCCGCCTGTCCAATAAATTCCGATAATAAAATGCGACTGGAATTTTTGCGTATAGGAGAAATAACACGTTCCGAAAAACGTCCGCAGAATGCGTATAAATTAGTGACGGTGGTGCCTTTAGGTCCGGTCTCATTTAAATTTATTCCAGGAGCGGAAGGAGAACGGTGGCGGATAATGCCTCCAAACATGCGGACATTTCCCGTAATTGCGAGAGGGTCGCGCTCGTAATGCCCGCAGAATTCGGTCGTAAAGTGTTCATTCTGATCGTAAAAGTGGTAGTGTGGATTGCCCCGATGGCACCTGATACTATTGTCGCCCCCCCCCTTCCCCGTCCTCCGCAGTACAGGGGTTGGCATCAGGTCCACACGTCGTCGTCACGATTAAGAAGAAGCCGTACGCAAAAACGACAAGAGAAATTGTGTCGTAAAAAAAAACCGGACGAGGGCAATTTTCACCCTGAAGATGTGCTCATTTCAGTCGATAGGGTGGCTGAAATATTATGTTATGAAGCCCTACATCGCTTCTTCGAAAAGAAGGATTTAAAACCATCGACACCCTGTGTATATCGGTCTTGTTCAAGCTCTAAACTGAATGTTGTTGGAGCATACGTAATCCTAAAATGTAGCGTCGTGCTACAGATGGCGTTTACCGCGCCATTTGTAGTATTTTCTAAAACGCACTGTTAAGACAGCAGGTAAAAGTTGGTCTGTGTTCTGTCGAAGCTGCGCTGATGAGATCCAAAAAGATCGAAATCGCGATCCGTGTCTGGCAGTTTCGACAGAATACAGACCACTTCGAATTATTTTATTCTAAACTAAATGTTACGAACCAGCTACAAATTATGACAAAAATGTCACATTCCAGGTTCTAAATTGTTAAGTGGTTTAATACTTATGTACAGTTGTGTGCCAAAATTGTTACTGTTTCTTCTTTTGCTTAATTATGCCCTTACCGTATACGCGGGTAAGAGTAAATAAATGTCAATTTATTTCGGAAATGCATATTATAAACACCTGAATAATCAAATTTCAGAGTTTGTGGATTATTGCGATTTTTGCGGTCATGTAGTACACAGGTCTCCTTCCGAAAGGTTCCCGAGAAGACTGGGACATATGAGTACGTTATATTATTTAATAGATAAAAAACAACCAATGATACATGTTAATTATTAGGGGAAGTATTTACGAAGAAGTTTCGCCAAAAATGTCGTTGTTGTAGTTGTCAACAAAACAGAAGGGTAAATTACGCAACACGTTATTAAAATACGCTTGAATTGATTTAATTCGATTTAATTTAGCGCCAAATACAATCCCTGTTGAAGCACTCCCTTCATCCAGCTCATTTTTTACCAACCCTGTTCAGAAAAAAATGGAACATCAACGAATATGCACCGGAAAGGTATTTTGCAAATGAGTTTTAACGTTGATGTTACATATTTATGAAAAATGTATTTATAACGAACAATCTGTCATTTGTAAAAGTCAAAATTTTTGTCGAGTGTCCAAAATCTTGGACAAATGTATAGATTTTTATTCAGAATATGCATATTATTAATAATATTTAATTGTCCTTTGGAAGGGTCAACAGGTACGAATGCCCTTTTATTAGGTACCCTTGATAGGTACAATTTTTTTACGAATTTTTGTTAGACCCCTGCGGAGAATGTGTAAGATGTAAAATGCAGTTGTCAGAATGCCGTTGTGCAGAAAACAAGGAAATAGAAGTGGATGTTGAAATAGAGTGTAAAAAAGCAGCGGTGCCATCCTGTAAAATTAAAAAAGCTCCCTCGTCGTGCAAACCGCCTGCGCCAGTTTGCAGAGGCAAACCACCTAGAAAATCATCCTGTAGAAAGAAACCGATCCCTTTAAAAATAAAAACGTGTCGTTGTAAACCAAGAAAGGTATGCTGTGAACCACCCCGTCAGCCACAACCATTGCCGAATGAGTGTTTACCACCCCCTAGCGAAGGGCAACTCCTCTGTAGTGAACCGCAGGCACCCCCAAATGACTGTATACCACCCGCGAATGAACCACAAGTGGAATGCAGTGAACAAGAACTTTTACCATCTTCCAATGATCCACCGGTATCACAAACCACATTTAATATATGCGTTTCTTCGCCCATTGAGGAACCCCAAAACCTCGAACAATCGACACCCAGAAAATCAGAACAATTAGCCTCCAAGAAATCGTGGAAACAACAAGAACTTGCATGTTGTTGTCCACAAAAGCCAGACTGCGAACCAAGTCCATTGGTTCATATACCAAAATCAGACTTGTCCACTATTCCAAAAGGGGAATCAGGTGGAGAATAGCTTTCCTCAGTCAATTTTTAAACTGATACGAATTATACTCAAAATATCTTTAAGGTTTATCGTCGGTCACCAATTGTAAAGAAAAATGCATATGCTGTTCTTGTCGAACAAGGACGGTACGTACTTCATGAGACGTAACAATTGTTAATTAATAACAATATTAATTGCCCTTTACCATGCAGGGACCAGACGTAATAACTACACGAGTTTACAACTTTCTTCAAAATATTAAGAAACATATATGCAAACCAGAATGAACTTGTTTATTTGAAACAATTTCTTGGGTAAGTGCAAGAATGTTTTGTCATTTGCCGCAACAAGGATAGCTGATTTTGTATAGCACACAGTGACGTTTAACAGTTGTCAATTGTCTAAATTATCGTATTTGTAAAATCTAAATGGCAAAACTTTTGTTAACCGTTTTTTTTATTTTGATAGTCTGTCTGGTTTCCCTTTCTGTTTCTGGATTTAAAGGTATTTTCCCATGAATTCAAAAATATATAGTTACAACTTTCTTTTGTGAAACCGCCTTGTAGGATGTGCGATTTGTGGTTATTCTAAACATTGTCCACGGAAATCTGTTAGGGACCCCAGAATGGCTTACTATTCTGGTAATCCGAAACTGGTTAGTCCAAAGCAATACTATTCCGACAAAACTTATGTCGAACCGACCCACAAACAGTATGAGTCCCAGAAACCATCCCCTAAAGTGATTTACAAGGAAAATGTGAATCGTCCCCCGGCAAGATCTACTTCAAGTATATAATAGCAACAATTCTTTTGTCGATAAGCCTAATAACAGAGATTATTATCGTAGAACCTACAGTATGTCGACCATGTTAGAATTCACAATTAGATTGGTTATCGAAGCAGGAACGGTGCAGACTTAAAAAAAACAGAGCAAAATTGAGCAAAAATTGAACAAATATTTATTGATGAACTAGAACTAACTTTAAATAAAAATCTTTAACTCCTACTTTATGTTCTTAATTTAAAAACTAACACATTCGTCAAGTATATATATATATATATATATATATTTATATAAACACTAAG
>NW_020439244.1:590928-614290 GCF_000699045.2 Agrilus planipennis
ATATATATTTATATAAACACTAAGTTGCCAAGGTTTTTCACGTCACATCAAATGACAAATAGAAAAAAAATACCTAAAAAGAAATCAAAATCGTTCGTATGAAACTTTTTCTGTTCAACCCGAAATGCGCCATGGAGTTTCTTTTGTCCTGGTCCTCTTCGTAGTCCTTTTTGCAGTGGACGATTCTTTAGCCAGTATTTTGGGTAAGCGATTAAAGCATAATCACTCAAATCTATCTGTAATTCCTCGTTAATTCGTTAAAACAGAACAATACATCCTCAAAGATGGCAGAGAGCAATGCGAAGAGTTAAAACCGTACTGTCCGCCACCGAAACCGAAAGGAAAACCCAAAAAGAAAAAACCACCGCCTCCGAAAGTCAAGGCAAAGAAGAAGTGCAAGAGACAATACAGGTTGCGAACCTCAAAAAACAGATGTCCGTTTGTTAAGAGACCGTCTTGCAGAAAACCGTCTACAGCCAAAAAAGTAGCACCAGACCAGTGTCCCAAATTGCAAAATAAGGTAATAGTAGACCAAGGCGTCAAGAACACTAAAGTGCAAAGTCAAGCCCAATGCACTCCCCTGATCCTCCAGAAAGGTTCCAGAGATCTTTCAATACTTGTCAAGGAAATAACAACTGAAAGTGACAGATCAATTCATAGTCCCACGAGTACTCCCCAATCTCGACAAATCTTATGTCGGGACCGTGAAGAAAAATCAATTAGCACTGGAAGACCGATTCATTGTCCCACGAATACTCCCCAATCTCGACAAATCTCATGTCGGGACCGTGAAGAAAAATCAAGTAGCAGTGGAAGACCGATTCATTGTCCCTCGAATACTTTGAAACGAAATACTGCTCCACAAATGTCATGCGGGGGCTGTGAGAGAAAAACAATTAGAAAAATCGAGTGTCCAGCAGAATTACCAAAGATAAAAAAACCTTGTGGAGTACCCAAGGAAAGAACCGTCGGTGTGCCAAAATGTGAAAGCAGCAAAATGGGTTTGGCCACCACACCTTGTAACAAGAAAAATCTTTATAAAGAAGACGTTATTTCAAACAAGCCAAAATGTATAAAGTGTCCAGCTGAGCTGGCCAGGGAAAGGGCAAGAATTCCCTCTACAACTTGTGGAATCAACTGCGATAACACGAGAAATTTGATCGACAAAACAGTGACAAGTACAATTTCTCCACATTTTGGACATCACGATCTAAATACTGGCTTTGTTGGACCGAGCAAGAAGCAGATAAATTGTAACAATGCCGTTTTGGAAGTTAAGGTGCCGACGATGACGCAAATTGCTCGTATGGGGTGGAATCTGGTTACGTTTACCACCGACCAGTGCGTTAATATTTTCACGAAAATCCACGAATCTCGAGAAAGAAAACGAAACAGAATTTATTAATAGACACATATAATAAAAAATATTATTTAGGCCTTATTTATTTTTTAATTATTTTAACATCGTGCAAGTTTGATTACCCAATCTTGTTTTCTTTTGTTCTTCTAATTGTTGTTGTTTAAGCTTTTCTAAATAATTAGCGGGAATGTCGCCTAACAAACAGTCAACGATATTAACATTACATAAACATTGTTGAGATTCTGGTCCAGTACATCGGTCTCTTCTTCGTTTCCTCCCTGTTGGTTCGTTTCGATTACATCTTTGCTTTGGATTGCAATTTCTGTTTTTCTTTTCCGCAACTTTAGTGAATTTTGTATTGTCCAGTTCCTTGGGGGTTGCAGGATTTGGCAGAATTGAATTGACTGATACTTTGGGTCTATTATGCCCGATGTTATTTTTGGTTTCACCTATTGGAGAGGCTACAGCAAAAATGCACGACCGTTTCTGACCGTTTGAAGATCTCCTAGATTTTCTTGTACATTTCTTTCCTGTTTTTTGTCTAATTGTAGGAATAGTATTTGTTGAATTCGCCGTTTCAGTTATATTAGAACAATGTTTTGTGCTACTTTGAGTCAACTGAATCGTTAGTTGCGATTTATTGAAGCAATGATCGGTATAGGGTACTTCACTGGGTGTTATTATACCACAATTGCATCGTGATTTAAGTTTATCGATTCTCAATTGTATTGCACAGTTTCTCTTCGGTTTTTTAATTTTCTTTTTCGTCGACACGCATTTCTTTTTCTTCTTGGTTTCGGGCTTCTCATTTTGCAATCGTTTTTTTTTCTTTTTGACCTCGAGCTTGCACTTTTTCTGTTCTTCGGTTTCCCGTAACCGTTTCTGGTTGCATATGGCGGCGCTGTCTATCGAATGCTGTTGTTTCTTTTTAATCTCATCGTCATCGTCAATTAGCTGCGGACAATTGTTTTTCTTGATTTCTGGCTTATCTGATGAATAATTGATATTGGATATTCAATATAACTCTTAAGATTAAAGAATTTAAACCTACCTGCAGTTATACAGTGGCTTTCTGCGTTGGCCAGTGTCCAAATTGCAAGGACAATGATAGAACAAAAAACATATTTGTACATTGTCGTTTGTGACCTGATGGCATCTTTGAATTACACGTGAAATTTCGAACGATTTGACCGAACGATATCGATTAATATGTCAATGAGATCTGATTCCAAAAAAAATGACATTTCTACCCGTTGGAGTAGTTTTTTTTTTTGTATCACGCTCCGTTCCATTACATTTATGGCTTAGATTTAGGGATTATCGTGATTATATTGCCATGCATGTACGTTGTACCGTCGATAAATTGAAAAATAACATTTTTCGTTACGTAAACTGTTTCGCGATAATGAATTTCTTATCGGGTCCCTGCAAGTCTATACGGGGATTATCCTTACAACTTTACGACGAGTTCTATCGAGTCGTTTTCCTGTATGAAGTAACCTTTCACATCTTTTGTTTATGCTCCTTGTGGCTCTGATAAAGGGCTTAACTCCCAGAAAAGTATTAGGTAAACTTCAAAAATTGAATTGACGTTATTTATTGGGGAATTTGATCGCGAAAACGTCAACAGTTGTCATCATACATCATGAAAAATTTCAGTAACTAGCAATTATCCTCAGCAGGAAAATGCTGGAAGTGTTTTTGGAACTGGGGCTTATTTTGGTTCTCTTTTATTGCCTCACTCTCGCTACCGTAAACGAAGGTGAATAACAACGGCAAACTTTCGTAAAATTAATTTTTAACTAGTGTATTCCATAGATAATAGAAGGATTTTAGACAGAAAAGGAGAACAAGTCCGGAAAAGAAGCGGAAAGACGAAAAATAACGAAAAAAAGTTGAATTCGACATCGTCAAGGAGTTACCATCATACCGAAGATAGTATAGCGATCAAAAGACAAAAGAAACCATTTATTTTGCCTTACGAAGACTTGTTCAAAAGCTTCTCTTCCAAAACTGAAGAACCAAATAAAGTACGCGATGCATTTCACAAGTTTAGTAAATATCCGTTGTTGGATTTGAATCGTCAGATTCGTAATCGTGAAAAATCAGTTGGAACTTCACACATACAAACCACAGAAAAGACTACAAGTACTGACAACAATAAGTGTACAAAATCTGGAACTCAAACTTCATTCCAGTGTTTGAACTTTGAGAGTCGGCATCTACCAGTGGAATCTACGAAAATCAAAAGAGATTGGGTCAATACCAGGTCATACTGTGGAAAGACAACAATAGGAGACAGAAGAATTGAAGAAAAAGAATCCTCAATAACCTTTACCCCTTCGTTTCACGATAGACTGGAACGACAACTCGTGGACCTGATCCAAAAGTATTGGGACCAGTGTGTTGTGGAAAGAAACAATAGAAACAGGAGCCATTCAACACCGCAAATAGTAAATTCCAAATCGTTTTCACAATTCAACACGGTATTATCGGACCATCATAAGCTTGACAGTATTCAGTCCATTCACATGAAACCATATAAAGGGATTTGGAGCAATTTATTGGAAGACGTAACGGTGCTGGATTGTAACAGTTCTTTCTCCCAAATAATCTTAAACAGCCACCGCGAGGATATGAAGAAATCGTTTAATATCTCAACAGAAGAAGAAAATGAAGAAGCAGTTAATTGTGAGGATCTTGAGTCACCCAAAACCGAACACAAACCCGCCAAAACGAGGCAAATTAAATCAATAAAGAGTTTACTTAAGAAAGAATTGGAAGAAATCCTCAGTGCCGATGAAGATAAAAGTAAGTCCCCAAAAATCTTAGAAAATTGTCGTAACCCCTCAAACGTCTACGTTAATCAACGAGTAGAACTAAGGACATCTTTGGACAAGTCCATTCAACAAAAACTTTTAGAAGTTCGACTTTCACAAATGGACCCTCAAAACCACAAACCTCTAGATGAAGGCATACTTAGGACAACGTCATACCAAGCTCTGGTAGATAATTTGCAGTTTATGGCTAACTTCATCCAAAAAAACTGCTCGATCCATAACGAGCCAGTCTTCGACTGCTTTGAAGCCCTAAACGTTTCGCGATCGAGGTTTTTACTCAATCGTCAACTGATAAACGCTTTAAGAAGTAAAGTGTCACACTCTTCCAATTGTTTGGAAAACGGGGATGAAAATGGTAAAGACGCACACGTGGTTGTTTTAAATGAATTGGGAAATACGTAATGATATGTAAAAAATAATTACAAGATTTGAAATCATTTTTTCGATTTTTTATTTACCCACTACAAACTACCTCAAGTTAATGAGGGAAAAATTGTTGCTGTTGTCACCCCCCCCCCCGGGAATCGAACCNATTAGAAGAAGTGGCCGATTTTAGGTATCTAGGGAGTCAGATAAGTCAGGACGGAAGGAGTAGTAGGGATATAAAGCAGAGGATAGCGCAGGGTCGTGTCGCCTTCAATAAAAAGAAGTCACTTCTATGCTCGCAAACGATTAATTTAGAAATTAGGAAAAGGTTGTTAAATGTGTATGTTTGGAGCATGGTGTTGTACGGGTGCGAAACATGGACAGTGGGCGCGTTGGAAAAGAAACGGTTAGAAGCCTTCGAAATGTGGTGTTACAGGCGGATGATGAGGATACCGTAGATAGAGAAGGTTAGAAATGAAGAGGTATTAGATAGAATAGGAAAACAGACAATTCTAGGGAAGTCAATAAGAAATAGGCGAGATAGGTTGGTAGGACACCTTCTCAGGCATGAAGGTCTAGTCAGAGACATATTAGAGGCAGAAACAGGAGTTAAGAGGGGTAGAAGTAGACTTAGTATAGATTACTGTTCGCAAATAGTTAAGGATATGGGTTGCTCTGGTTTTAGACCGAGCGGCATGGCCTAGAGGTTTAGACCATTGTATAGCATTCGGGAGGATGACGGTTCGATTCCAGGTCCGTCTGCCTTGGTGCAAGTTTTTCTGTGGTTTCCTTGGATCACTTAGTAGAGTAGAGCAGTAATATTCCACAGATAATCATTCATTCTCATCTGTCTTCATTTCGTCCGTCTCAACTTTCTCACCCGAACCACCACCCACCCATTCCCACGATTCCTGAAAGCAGGTTGAAGAGGGCCTTCCGCCCTACCTTCCGGCGTAGTCCGGAGGGACTGCCCGCCCACCACCATTATTGGCTGGTGGGAATGAAACACCCAAAAGTTTTTTTTTCTAGTTTTAGGGAAATGCTATTATTTCAGGATAGGAAAGAGTGGAGGTGCGTGTCCAACCAGTCTTAAGACTTATGATGATAATGATGAATATACATTTTAGAATGTGCTTTTTATTTGACAATCTAAAACACAATGTCAAAATGACATGCTTTCAGTTTAAGAATTTCCTAAATTAATAATGTTATCAGTATCTATCAATTAGTGCTAAAAAAAAAAATGATCGAAGTTTTGGTCGAACTATTAATGACATTCTTAATAGTTCACGCGATCGCCAGAGCCCTTATACATGGAACTAAACAAGGTAATTTTCTGACATGTAGTATATTTAACATGAATACATATATATGACTTTTATAAAATCCAGGAAAACGGAACGAACTTTCCGTTATTTTCCCTGCAAGAAAGGAAAAAGTATGTCCAGAGATTAAGGCGATAAAACGAAATAAAAATATGGCGCTAGACGAAGGGGGTTACCTATATAGGTGTATCGGAAAACCAGCAGACGTAGATACAGTGGAGCATCCATCAGGTTTTGCAGAAATGTTGGTACGAAAAAGGAAACGTCAACAAAGGGTCTTCAGATGATTCTTCAATAAATAAGAATGAACGCAGTGAATATTTTAAATAAAAATTAATTTACAAGGTTCTAGCAACGCGATGTGTCCCATTTTTTTGTGCATTATTTATGTACACATGTATATTTGCTTTGAAAAGTCATCGTGTGACACAACAGTATCGGAATTGGTAACTTTACACTGCCATGAATTAAAATCGAGGACAGCCGAAATAAATGAGCTGCTGCTAATAACGAAACAAAAGACAAGAAAAAAAATAAATGAAAAACGAAACGCTTTGTTTCTAATTTGGTAAATTACGGAGTGTACCGTCTGTT
The DNA here is from genome assembly GCF_000699045.2 of Agrilus planipennis. Taxonomy (NCBI): domain Eukaryota; kingdom Metazoa; phylum Arthropoda; class Insecta; order Coleoptera; family Buprestidae; genus Agrilus; species Agrilus planipennis. The sequence continues at coordinate 597,414 of NW_020439244.1, forward strand.
TTTCAGTGGCGCATTCTGTTTGAATGCGGCAGATTTTGACAATTTCACGTGGCCGATGTTCTTTCATTAAAACCAGTAGTGGTACGGACAAAGCAAAGAACAAAGCACGTCGGAAAAAATTTTAAAATAGCTCCCTCATTCTAACAACGACGCTCTCCTCTTCGGCTTTTGTTGCATCGTCGTTCTTCTTCTTTTTTTTTTTTTCTTTCTTTCATTCGTTCGTTCTGTTTTATTCTTTCGCGTTAACGGGGAAGTATCTCCGTTCTCATCGAGTTTCATTTAAGAAATGACGCCAAGGAATTTTTCTAGATCTCTGGCACTGACGCATTAAATTCATTAAATTAATTGGTCGCGTAATAACGAAACCAAAAACTGTTCTCTAATAACACGACACGTTTGATGCAGTAAATTTAAGCGTGACTTCGTCGGTTCTAATAAGGGTAGTAAACGATACGGTGGTTTTAGTTTCCAAATGGTAATTTTGAAGAAGTTTATTTCAAAAAAAGAAAATTATTGTTTCGAGATGGACTATTTGAGGTTTTTACAGAAATTAATAGAGAAAACTAAATTTTTATGACAACGCAAAAATTACTATTTTCGATGTAATTTGTCGTAGAAATAGTAGATTTTATTAGGTAACTTGTAACAATCTCAATTTTGACATGTTTTTTAAAAAATTATTTCAAGTTTCTTAATTATTACAATTCAGTTTGTAATATCAACTAAAATTCCTAGTAAATTTATTTCTGCTGGGATTTTATTTTTACAAATTCGGGTCCAAATTGTAATTTTTATTATTTCCGCTTGCTAAACAACGGGATAGTGGGATAAATTCCAAATATCGCTTTAATATTTAAGTAAATTTTCCTTTTTCGTTTTCTCTATGGGATGTTAGGGGAGATCTATTCCATGGTTAGTTATTCCATCAGGGGGCGTCAAAGTTGATCAATATTGATTTGTAGATAATTCCTGGCCGATTTGGATGATTAATAAATCGATTCCTAGTGCACATTACATGTTTATAATTAATAAAAATATCAAAAGATTTATAATCTTTGAAACTATTGAAAGTACTGATATGTCAAAATGGATATAGCGTATTTATAAAAAATTCGATGGACTGACTTTGACATTACGAAAAGTTGACTGAACTTTCAACGTAATCCTCCTTCTCGCTGCTGACGCTTAATCTCTTTAGAAGTATACGAGACGCAGGATTTCATATTTAAATGTGGCCCCCCTTTCGGAATATAAAACGCACCCCTCAGTTCGTTTTTATTATTTCGTAAACTCGAAGAAAACTAATATGCTGCACACATACACGACGCATACACGTATGTTTGTAGCTACATGTGCTTGTAGAGGGTCCACCGTTTGGTTGTTAACCGAAAATAATAGACTTTCAGAGTTACCGCACTAAGCATGGAAAGCAATAAAAAATTTTACTGCTATTTTCGTTAAGCCGACACACATCTGAGATTTGGAGTTTAATGATCTCCAGTACACGGGGGTTATGGGATATTTATTGTTCGGCTGCGTCTGTAACACCGAGATTGCCCATTACCCCTGTCTCTTACTTCCCCATGAACAAATTGAGTTCTTACCTTTATTTATTGCTAGTTCACGACCGCTCATATATGTTGACTGCCGATTATTCCAGTTTGAAGGAAAAAATACCTACTTATTAACTAGCGATTTTTCCGGGTACCAGATTACCATGTGCCCGGCATGGTACTCGACAATACTAGTAGGGTTAATGGTTCATGTCTTCGTTCTGATGGACTTTGTATCAAAAACCACCGTCACCAAGGTCCCAAACCCGTTCAAAAAGTCGTTTAAATGCTAAACAAATGAATTTTTAATTCTTGGTTGAACGATTTTCAACGAGAAGGTTGAATTGAAATTATCCAGCACTTGGCATCATTATCTGGTACCAACCCGGATCCTAAAAAAAAATAACGGTATAGGGTGTCTTTAAGGGCTTGTGGCAAATTTGAAGTGTGAAGTTTCATTTAAATAAATGCATTATTTTTTTAATATCTTTATCACAGGAGTACCATACTACATTCTTGGACCCAATGATGTCAATTTTATAAGTTTACCTTTTAATTTAAGTAGCTTCTACCCCCAGAGATCGTTGTAACTACTTAACCTCTAAAAAGTGAAAACAAAACACTGTGTCTTGGTTCAAATGTTATTAAATTTTATCGTATCAACTTATCATATTTCACTAACATACCTATGTATTATTGGGTACATTTCTAATAAAGAATTTTTGTTAATTAATTTTAAATCGTGACACGGCAAAATTTTTGTAGGTACCCTACCTTTCGCAATTCCGTATTTGGAAACGTTTTCCTTTTTATCAACAACATCTTTGTTTGCAGTGGTTAAATAATTACCTGTGTAGGTATGTATTTATCGACAATGCCATTTCGTAATTTCTAAACGGTAATAATACATAATAAAACATACCGTAAGTACCTGTTTGTTTTATGGTTTCTACGTTCTAAAAATAAATTACGATAGCTCATGGCGATTTTATCAGCGAAATTCGATTCCTAAAAATATCACCCGAGCGCATTTTTTTCAATGATTTAATTACAATGACTCATACTTCATCGGCGGAAATACAGATGTTACGTAATATAAAAATATGCGAGTTCTGTATTGCAATAGCAATCATGGCGAAAAATAAATGAAACTGAAACAATTGCCAATCCAAACAAATGCTTGCAACAATCTAGATAGGTACAGAACCTCTAAAAGAAATCATTTTGGATTTTTTTGTGGAAATTTAAGCATTTACCTACAAATGTACTTATATGTAATTGAAAAAAAAAACGGTAATTAAAAGGAGGTGTCGCGTAATTGTTTGCTATTCTACCTTTCAGCGTACAAAGGTTAACTAATTAAGTTTTGATGTCATCGTAATTGAAAAATCTGTTACTGCACCTGTTGAACAATCCTATCGACGACTGCCAAAAGGTCAACGGCTGTAATCAACCTTCTTGCAATTAAGCTTACGATTAGAATAGTAATTACCAACATAAACAAAACAGTTGCTTCTGGTTTCTGTTTTAATCCATAACCGGCGATGAAATCATTTGTTTATTATTTGAAATCATAGCAGTTAGAGGATAAATAGGGTAACTTTATATTCGTTTTCCAATTACCCTACAGTCCCCTCCAATCTGATCGTAGAAGAAGAATCACATCGTGCCGTCTGCTGTAAGATATGGCGACCGCGTTTCGAAACAAAAGTTAAACAAAAAAAAACAAAAAAGAGAAGTTGATTCAACACAATAGATCAGCCAACTGGATTGTCGAGGTAATAAAAGTTAATGATCGCGGAACTTATTTAACTAACAAAATAACGGGCGATTCTGGGCCTGATAATCGACATGGTGGTCGTAAAAATGGAAGCAGTTCTATTTCGTAATCGGCGGTGTCTTTGATATCGACCGCTTTTCGTCGAAAGATTTATAATATTGTCCACACGCTGATCGAAAATCCGAGCCGGAAGAATTCAAATTTAATAAGAAAAAATTGAACAACGGCCCTCGTAAATCACGCGTCGCATCGGTCGGTTGGCATTTAAAACAAAAAAGAATCAACACGCAATCGACTGTTAAAATTTTGTTCGCATAAGAACATTTAGATTAGATACACATCATAATATCGAATCAACGTATTTTGCAACAGTAATAACTTGTGTGATACGATTAACTGATGTAAATGTATGATGATTTGTCACCCGATTCGTGGTTTATTTTTTATTGGTGTTCCTCGAAAAAAAATCCGAGAACAAAAGCACGACGAGATCTAGGAAAGTCGTTAAATTCGTGTGTGCTGAAAATGTATCGTATGTTTCACGGGCGCATAAACAAAACTAATAATTTTTATGTTCGCGAGAATACCGAAAAGTCACGTCCCACAATGTCGTAACTTTTTTCTTAAAAGCGGGATACGAATTTGACAAACAAAGAAACCGCTTGTCTTCAATAATTGTAAGCTATAAATTCGAGCGTTTTTTGTTTGTTATTGCCATACGAAATTAATTAGACATTTGAAGGACTTCAAGAAACAAAATCACAAAACACACGAATACTCCTAAACATAAGAAATCAGATTTGTACCTATTACATTGGATATGGGTCGCACAGACTTACGATATTAAAAAAAAAAGGTAAATTATGGAAAGAACATTAATAATTGAGCAATATTATTGATTATTTTTGCAATACGTAACGAATATTACAAAATAAACCGAGATAAAGTGAAAACTGTCAGACTGAGATTGTCAATACCAGTTTTGTACACATTTCAGCAGAGTTGTTAACAAACAAAATACAAAAGGTCTTATGAAAGGGTCATTGTTTTGCCGTCTCTTCCTGTCCACTGCACAACGGGTTCCCCGGTTCTTCCCCCATTTGGAGACGACGGACGCGTCCACGTCCGGAACTTCCGCTCGATCGGACAAGGGGGTCCGTCCATCCGTTTGTTCGCAATAGTATATTCCATCTCCGAATTCGTTTCCACCCGATGGAATACAATAATATTACGTAAATACACGCGGTTGCAACTTGCCGCACTTCTGGGTCAGTTCTGACTTAAATTATTCTCCTTGCGTACGACGACGCCGACGTCGGTACGATAACGACGAACGTCCCGACATGACGCCACACGCGTCTATGTATCTATCCATCTATCGGAGGGAGTCCATCTTCACAGCCGTTTCCACGTAAATGGGCAGATTCGGTACGTTGTATTGTGATCCAGAGAACGACAATGGTAATTGGATCACTTGATAGAACCCACTGGCGCATCGACGAAAGATAGGATTCAGGTCCGAAACGTTGATATTAGATTTAGGTACATATTTTGTTGATGAAAATGACTAAATAAAAATAACGGGAGGGATGACCTGGAGGTGCGTGTGTCTTGGGGATGAAATCATTGTCAGATTAATCGGTTTAAACATCTGCCCGGAAAGGTCGCATTTGTTAAGTCGTTTATCAGACGGGCTGTGGAAATTAAAAAAGGACGAGGCTCTTCGGGAACAGGGTTTGAAAGCGAAATGGTTATTGGGTCGTTGCCGTGCACCGTTACAAAGGAAATATAGATCAAAGTTATATCCTCGTTCATCCACGCACAAGTTCCAGTTTAGTTCTGCGATTCAATTATTGCCGCGAGGTCCCGAGGGAAAGCCACCTTGCGGAATGAATAGGAGCAGGAATACGGTATGCTCCACTCCGGAATTATTGATTAACGCACCAATGGATTCTCTCGCCTTTTAGGGAGGACGAGGGAATTGGAAACGAAGCTCTATGAATAGATATTGTGTGGTTAATGACGCAGCCTGCGAATTATTTTTCAACAGCTTCGATATTGTATTGAATTAATATTCTATCTTCTGCAGTTTACCTCGTTAATAATGAAGATAAATTGTTGCCCTCGCCGGGAATCGAACCTAATACCTTTTGCGCGACGCGCCAACGCTCTAACCGTTAAGCCACGAGAGGTGACAGTAATAACAGCGACAAAACTCGCCTATTAGGTTTGAGAAGAACTTTCTTCGTATGTACCTACAGCAAGAGGTTCTAGGTTTGATTCCCGGCGAGAGTACGGCAGCAGCAACAGTTTTTTCTCATTAATTGGGGTAATCTGTACATAGAATATTAATTATAACTACTTATTAGCCTCTATCAAGTAACGAAAATAATTTCTTCGTATCTTTCTTATTTGATATTGTATTTTTATTTTTCCCCATAAATTTTAGAGGTAAAATTATAAATACGACCGTCGAAAAGAAACTTTCTGAAACCCGCCCCTATAATTTATTAAGAGGGAAAGAAAACATCCTCTGACCGAAGAGTTTTGCAGCTAAGCGACCGGCTTCAACCCCCTCTTGTGTAGCATCCAATTTTATAAATGTACCTTGGACGTCCACCTTTCACCGCTATTGCAATCCTATTAAGGACCCTTCGGTAAACATCCCCGCCGTATATAAAAAAAAATCGGACGACTCTGATCGGCAACATGTTCAATAAACACCACGTCTCTCATCCCCTTATTTCCAAAAATACCTATTGCAAATTACTATGCGAAAATTGTGGATTTTCTAATATATGTATTCCTTCTTCAACCCCCGTGGCTGTTGCAATTTGTAGCAGATGCGTCGAGTAGCCGCGCTCTCCCTGTGACACACAAAACAGTAACCCCTTTCGCTTGCATCGATTGCCCCATCCCCCCGGTGTGCAAATGCAAGCTGCTGTCAGGTCTGCTCCGAAGCCAAACGACAACAATAGACAAAAAAAAAACAGTCGCACCGTTTTTCATATTCATTCAACAAAATTGGCAACAGTTTCGCGAAACTTTTCGTCCCGCGCAACCCCCTTCGGTGCCTTTTTTTTTTGTTCTCGATTCCAGTGAAGCAGCCGGGCGAGCGGATTCATCCCCCCGACCGGGGGCGAAGGTGACCTCATCTGCTTTCAACCCTTCCGTCCGATTGAAGTGCATGAATCAAACGGCATCATCAACGTGTACACGTAGCAAGCAAGCAAGAGTAACGCCCGGCTGCCGTTGGCGTCCCGACGCTTACGCTACCCTCTGTTGCTAGGCCGTCGGAAACGCACGTGGTGGTGGTGGTGGTGGTGGGGTTTCATCGTGCGGCCATTTTAACGCGATTTATTTACCTAAACCCGAGTCCTGTCCGAGATAACAACAATTTATTGACGATTAATGCGAAACTGAAGGACCCGCCCCTCTCACCCCTTCCGATTCACCCCAAACTATACAACAGGGTGAATTTTATAAATATTGGAAAATGAAAATTTTGAAAAGTACAACTTTTACTTTTACGTACTCTTCTTTCAGATAGTTGAATAGGGTTCTGTGTTGACTAGGGTTGATATTCAAATTAAAGACAAAAAAGTTAACCGTTTCGAATCTCGTTAAGGTCCAAACAAAATCCGTCTCGTTGGAAATCCCTCTTTTAATTCAATAAGGAACCGATACCTCTTTCTTCATTGTTAACTACAAATGACGGCGTCGTGATTTGACGGAGGAAAAAAAAGGGATAAAGGAAAAGAAGGCCAGAAAGCAGCAGGGGGTGGTCGTAGTTGAATAAAGAACCGAATTAGATTACGCTAACAAACCCCATGGCATTTCGACGATACGGCCGCGAGTATACCTACTCGCTTTTACTCCTTCTTTTAGTCCTGGAGAAACAATCGAGGAGAAGGAGCCCGCGCTTTTGTACATTCACAATGGATCTTGTTTGCCGTAATGAAGTTAAGGTCAACCCAATTAATTAGAAAGTAAAATTACATTTCCAATTCTTCAAGACTGATGGGCGGTGGGTATGAAGAATACTCGACGAGATTCTAATGAAGCTTTCCTGTTGAACTATGCCATTAAAATTCCTGTGGGATATTTAATTTACAACTGAAAATACTAAAGTCATTATTAAATCAAATTTTCAATCAAAAATAACTACATCTTTGTAAGCTTGAGAGTCTTTAAATTACAATAAACGTTGATCCAAATGAAACAATTTACAATTTGTAGCTACTGCGTTCCGCAGGGGTCCAAAGTGGTCCTCTTCTGTTGTTTCATTTTGTTTTAACTTTGATTGCTTTTTGTTTTAACTTCGGCTGCTTTTTGTTTTAACTTTGGTTGCTTTTTGTTTTAACTTCGGTTGCTTTTTGTTTTTACTTTGGTTGCTTTTTATTTTAAATTTGGTTGCTTTTTGTTTTCATGTTGTTCATGCAAGGTCGAGACAATTTTGTGGTATTCGGCAGGTATCACTTGTTTTGTTCTCTTTATTTAAGATTTTACTTAAAACAAATGGAACCATTTCGGACGAGTATTATTAGAAAATCGTCAGATGTTTCATTGTGTATGTCAAGAAGAGAAAATAAAAGTCCAAATTTTCCTCGGGGCACAAATGAATATTACTTTTCCGCTGACCTACTAGAGGGTGGTTTGGCTCTCTCTCTCACATTCCCCTAGCTGTTGATCTACAAATCTGACTGTCATAAAGCGAATGACGACATCGAACCCCTTTCATCACGGACGACAGGAAGTAATCGTACTACCCTACTTCTATTGCAACCCTTTTTCTGAGCACACTCATCCACCGAATGTGAGAGAGGGCGGCGCACAAAAAAGCACACTGACATACAAACAGACGAGGACTCCTTTCATGGTACGTTTTACGTATTGTAGGTACGTACCTAACGAGAAATGGGAATGGATTCGGATACTTAGACAGGTGCGGATTGGGAAAAAAGGGGCGGCCAAATATGCCAACGGGTTCATTACAATATGCAGGGATTTATTAACTAGGGATGAAGAAGGGTTGTTTATGGTAACAAAAAATATCAACATGCCAAAATAAATAGGTCATCTGTTCTTGTTGGTAAAGTTTATGGTGGATTTTGGTGTAAATTGGTCGTCCATCTTTCCGAGTCCAATGGTATATACTCATTATATTTACAAGGGTGTATAAACCAGAAATTACTACAGTAACAACCTTTCAATAGTTATTTAACTGTTTCAAGGGTTGAGGCAAGAAAACACATTATTAAAACCTTGCACCCCTTTATACATATACCTATAACTACCATAAAAATATTTTTAGTGGAACATGGATAGATTAGCTCTGGTCGATACATCGTTATTGATAGAGTGCGTTATAACAATTACGTTGATGGGTTGTTTATATTTTATGTCGAAATAGCGTGTTCGTTTACTATAAAAGTGAAATCGGAATTAGTTGTGATGGTACAGGTCAATAAGTTGGCTGATACACGAAAGGGGGTCCCCCCTAATGTGCCCGTTAAACAGCAAGTTTTACTTAATAGAATTCTTGTCGTGGAATATTGTGAAATATTGGTTGGGGGTTGAATTAATAGCAGAAAATTTGTTTCTTGCATCAGTTTAATGACAAAAGAGACACGTTTTGCTATCCATTAGCGTTTTGGGTGCGTTTCGTCCTCGATCATAACGAAAATCTTCAGGGCTCTTTCGATTTAGATAGATTATCCCAAAAGGATGAACATTATCATCATCAATCCACTCCTTACAATCATTTGTTCTAGTCTAATTTAATCTAGATCGTCCTTTGTCCTATTGTTTTATATTTGGAGCCGCCTCTGTACATGTTTATTATAATGTGAATTTTTCAATTATGGTTTTAATGAGTAAACGGTTGAAAATTAGCGAACGAACAACAAAAAACTTAATTAACCAAAATGATAATACGTTATTCAGTTAAATTGTCAATTTGTTTGACACCAAAGAGTACGTTTGACATCCCGAGAAGTTACTGTCCGAAAAGATTACTGTCCGGTCGATTAATTTAGTTTCTTAAGTGGCTTATAATTATGAGATTCGTTTGAAAAAAACCGTGCGCCATTTCCGTCTGTGTTTTTAATGGAATCACATTACTAATAAATTCAAGACCGATTCTTCCCGAATTGGATTACGTAATTGTTCCAATAATAATAATTAGAAAATTGGTCGGCGAAAGAACAAACGAAACCGAAAACAATTGACGAATTTCCTGAATCCACAAATTTATCGTGCGTTCGTAGTTTGCACCCTGTGCGGGCCTCTCGGCACCAGGAGCGTGTAGCAGCGAACCAGGACCCCTGGTACATATGTAAATGCTCCGTATGATGTCATAACAACAATAACAATAGAGCATCAACTATAAGAGCCGCTTATTATGAACAGTTGGTTCCAATTAGCGTTTCGGGAACTTTGTTCGCGGAACACCCTTCCAGATTTTTAATACGTTCCTTAAGGCGACTTCGTCGAGATGAGGTAATTTAGTCCCAAGCGCTCCCACTAAATGACCACGAGTTATGTCGAGTACGTATTATAGGAATACAATAAACAAAAGACGCTTGCAATAAGTTAAAACAAAGGAAGTTCTTTAGCGTTTTGTTTATTAACCAAATAGTAGGCTCTCCACAAGCATCCAGTATTCATTTTTTCTTTTTTTTTACGGGATGTTTTTGATGAAATTGCAATGCGCTCTAAATCAAACTAGAAAAATATAAAGCAATATGTGACAATTACCAAGACGGAACAATAAAATAATTTTCTTAGTTTTCGTTTACGACATATTTGCACTGGAGTTCCACAAGGACCAATATTAGTAAACTTTTTTGCTTCAAGTTCTCTTTTTAATGAAACTCAATTGTTATTGTATTTGAAAATTTCACGCGAATTTACCATCACCCGTTATGGTAATAGGTAAGACGCAGTTTTCTTGTCTTACCACGTGAGCTTCTTTGGCTGTGAGGGGTTGGAAAAGAATCAGCTGCTCGCGTGTCCTCAGGGCGACACGGTCCTACCCCGTGCCAAAAACACAAAGGCAAAGGGTTGCAGAAATAAATTATTACGCGTCCATTTAGTTTCCTTTGCATTGATTTCAGCACAATACCATCGTCGTACAACAATACAAATGTAGGTGGTGAAAATTTAGAACCCTTGCCCCGATAACACCCTAACACGAATAAATACATTCGAAAATTGTTTTAATCGAGATGGACACATTCAATTACTTCAAAACAAATGAAAAGATAAACGCTCAACTGTTTAACAAATGTTCTGTCAACGAATGGAAACAATTAGTAAAATGTTCTTCTGTTTCTTTTTCTTTTTTTTTATCATGTTTCATAACAATTGCATTTTTGAAAGTTTATAGCAGCGCAGTATTCAGCCTTAGGTGTTGACCCTTCTTCCAATTGAACAGAAAATACTATAGAGAATTCCAAGGCCTTTTTATTATGCAATATTTCGCAGCCCTTCACATCTGACTCACTTCTTGCGTTATTAAGAACCCTTTTGGTGACATCGTTCTTTTCATAATCGCAGTTAGGTGTAAATATTAGAAGACGAGAGCACGTATAAGAATGGTACGGGCAAAAAAGGGGGAAGGAATGCCTCCTGCTTTTCATCTTTTGAATCGGTTCCGTAGCTACTGACGACCAAAATATATAAATAACTACTCGCTCCTTAAAATGGAGGGCAAGGGAACTTTAGTCCATTCTTCTTCCTCTCTTTTTTCTGTCCTTTGTGCTACACAGGTCATGGAATTTTTAATAACATCCAGCACAAAAACATTCGTAGATGTAAATTCGTTCGTTGAAAGGGCTATTTGGAATTCGATAAATTCAATATGAAACGTGTGAAATATGTAGAAGAAGGAGATATTTAAAATTCAAATTAAAAAATTCACTGGTCCTAATAAATTGTAATTAATGAACTATAAACTGTATAAAAACAGGTATGTCTCTGTAAATCTAAAAGTTCAAAAGAACCGACTATCTACCATTTAGAATTCTTCAGCTACCGCAAGGGTTTTGTTTTCTAAGCAAATGCCTACGTATAACATTTGACGATCGCGACTTGCTTCTGTTCGAATCTGTGTAAAAAAATACAAAAAACAGAATCGCGCACATTGTGTTTTACCTTGAAGACGAGAGGAAGCCATTTAAATTACTGACAGGGAATGGAGCGTGCTGTAGAGGAAAAAACAAGGATCGACTAAATAACCCTGAATTCGTCCTAAACATGACCTTAGAACACCTGGGCTGAAGTGAATAGAGCCAGTTGCTCGCTCAAATTCATAATGCATATAACTCTTTCTCCTTCCTACCTTGTGCCACATCTTGATCCTCTTTTTTCCTTTCAAGGACGCTTTGTCCTGATGTGGGTCAAACGTGTCTTAGCACTTCTCTCATTTCAAAAACGAAGGGGAGCATGTATGTAAATGGGCAGTAAGTAGTTCCTGGTGACACATACATACATTGACATAAGTACTTGGGCACACATTGTCCTTCCTCGGGAACGAAGGGCAACAAACAACGCAGTTTATTTTTGACTATCGTAATAATAACGTAGATACTATATTTACATATTACACGAGTGTGTTTGTGTGCGATCGGGCACACGTGTGTGTGAACGGCTTATCGATTCGTCGACTAGCCGCTGGCGCCTTTCTTCATGTGCGCCGTATTTGTATATGTATGTGTCGTACCTGCGTTCTGGGAAAACAGTTGAACAGTTCAAAGAAAAAATAAACTATCCGGATGTTTCGAGAAGGTTCCCGAAAGTAAACAAAGTCAAAGGAGAAATAAATTGACCGTTGCAGAAGTGAATCGAGAAATAAATTGACAGTGATAGCAGTGAAATAAATAGCGCTGTGAATAGTGATATATGAACACTAGTGTAAATAAATGGAATAATTCATAACCTAAGTTTAGTAATAATTTAATAGTGTTTTTAAGTTCTTTAATAATTAATGTAAATAAATAGTTTTTGTCGTTATCAGCCTTAGAAGGTAATTTTGTTAAACCCACGAACATTACAGAAAATATGAAAATGATAAAGTTTCACATTTTTACTTTGTTTTCAATTAGTTTTAATTAATGACAACTGATTACGGAGCGCCTTTTTTTCAATTTATTAAGTGACATATAAAGGACGCTGAAAACCGTATTTCTTAATTAAGGCGCTCATAAAGCAAATAAATGATTATCCCCCGCATACAATGTACGAAGCCGTACGATGGCTAATTCATCGAAATTAAATTATAGTATACTTTAAGCGCGACGCACATCGTCACACAAAAAAAAAAAAAAACATCAAACTGGCTAAAATATGACCCATACAAACTTGCAACCCCTTTTTTCCCTTCAGAGGTTGAATTTTTTTAAAATGTCGAAGCATGTGTTTAATTTATTGTATCAGAGAGCGTTAAGACCATGTTTCAAGTAAATCTGATCACCCCATACAAACTTTTCACCCCGTACGGGTTGAATTTCGTAAAATCCTTCCTTATTCCTTGTAAATAAAGGAAATTAGTCATAGGTATAATGTCACTGAAAAGTTTATTAACTTTTTAAAGAATTATGTTGATTTTATTCAAACATCAAAAACCACCCTTCCCAGGGACGTAAACAAGAATTAAAGGTACCAACGTGCTTTTCCGTTTTTCCTAATGGCATTTTCTTAATTACCGCAATAATTAAAAAACTAATGGATTTTTTCGATCGACCGAATTTTTAATTATCTACCAATTGCAAAGCAACGAGCTTTGGTTTACGTAGAACATCATGACACAAAACAAAAAAACATCAAACTGACTAATATATGACATAAAATATGAGATGGGCACATTCAATTACTTCAAAACAAACGAAAAGATACACGCTCAACTGTTTAACAAATGTTCTATCAACGAATGGAAACAATTAGTAAAATGTTCTTTTGTTTCTTCTTCTTTTTTTTTATGATGTTTCACAACAATTGCATTTTTTAAAGTGTTTTTTTTTTAATGTCACTGAAAAGTCTATTAACTTTTTAAAGAATTATGTTGATTTTATTCGAACATCAAAAACCGCCCTTCCCAGGGAAGTAAACAAGAATCAAAGGTACCAACGTGCTTTTTCGTTTTTCCTAATGGCATTTTCTTAATTACCGCAATAATTAAAAAACTAATGGATTTTTTTCGATCGACCGAATTTTTAATTACCAATTGCAAAGCGACGAGCTTTGGTTTACGTATTAGAACTGACTACTACCGTTCGCAATAAATTATTATTAAAGAGCTTTTTCTCTGCACCGAATCGTTGGGACGGACGTACCAAGCAGATTGAAATTGCAAAGAAGTCTTCTCCAACAACCGCCACCCCTTGCGTCTCTCCACCGTCCGTTTTAATTATCGGAAGTCTCTTGTATAAGGCGAATCGAATCTAACGATAACAGAAGAGAATCCGTCCGAAAAAAAAAATAAAACCGGATGATTAACTCACGCGGATTTTTAAATCCTAACCGTTCATTCTTTAAGCGAGAAATAAGGGGACGAATCCGATGAATTGTCTGCAAAAGATGTGCATTCAATTTCCAAGCCATTTTCAACTTTGCTTCCCAGTAATTAATTGCATTATTTATTTAAAGAATTTGAATCGCGTTCACGCAACAGCTCTGATGTAACCGCTTAATTAATAAATCAATTAATCAAATTTATAATTTTATTGTGGATGATGATATATAGATATATAATTAATTTCATATATGACATTTCTAATAGTGGTACAAATTACCCTGTAACGGATAAAAATTAAATGAATTTTCACTATTAACCTCTATTAAAAGTTTCCTGAAGTATATTACATGATATTAATGTGAAATTGGTGACCTTATAACTAAGTATTGTCGTTATTGCTTACTGTCACCTCTCGTGGCTCAGTCGTTAGAGCGTTGGTGCATAAAACCAAAGGTCCGGGGTTCGATCCCCGACGAGGCCGTGATAGCAACAGCAGTTTTTCTTCATTAATTTAAGGTAATTCCTGGTGGATAAAAGTTTACCTTATGAATTGTTGAAATTCTATTTCAGTAAATTAAAATCTAAATAAGATTATGTTAAACACAGAATTTACTACTAAATATTAAATATTATCCACACTGCGTACTTCACAGTATCCTATCGAACTATAGATTATAAAATATGTATATGTGTATATACTTCTATAATAATAAATAACGTAAAAGTTTTAAATAGTACATATAAAATTGATTTATTTGTTGTTTCCAGTTTTCACCATTAACGACTTGACCTCGATCTTTTAATTTTTTTTTTATTTTGTCCAATTAACTGGTCTCCGAATATAGTAATTAATGTTCCAAACTAACTGGAACTGGCCAATTTTAAAATAATGCGAAAATTATCGTTTTCGTGTAGCGGCTTCTCATTTAATAAGCATATATATCGAAATTGTCAATTTGCTCTGTCCTTATTTTTATTTATTTCTGCCATTACTCTTTCCAATTTGTCATTGTTCGAAAACGTCGCGTACATCTATCAGTATAAACGAATAAATCTTTGGATTATTAAATGCATATAGAGAAATCCATCAAGTTTTGTGTCGCTTTTGCGATGGCTTTGTTCTGAAATTACCTCGTTCCCCGTAAAAAATCGTCCTGTAATTTCGCAAATGCGGGGATTTCCAGGGTGAATAATCGTATGCGTTCTTTGCTTATCGCGTTTTGCGTCGACAAAGTCGAAATTTAAGCGCAATCGATGAACAGGCAGGGTGCGTGAAATATGTTTTCAATAACAGTGGGAGAAGTGCATTGTACAAAAAAAAACGCCATCAAGTAAATATACATACGTCAGAACAAAATGCGTGCATCTAATATGAAGGGTAAGGTATATAAATGTAGCTTCCTCTCAGGAATTTCCAGATTTTTCAGACTATTAGCTGCCCCACGTACAGTATTCCAAAAGAAAAATTACGGCAATATAAAATGTAATGTAGAGGTAGTTCAAAATCTCATGAACCATGACCTTGGGTTTCGCACAACTGCACCTATTTATTGATACCTCTTTCCCATTAAAAAACAGTGGTCGCCTGGTCGTATCGTTCATATGGTTTACAGTATACTCAATGTTTTTGAAGTGTACAATAAAGTCTGTCCCTCGCTTATTTCGGGGCCCACGACATTTAAAAGTACCTCTACAATATTTACTTGTATCTAGATGTACCTACATACTTATTTTTAAGGGAATGCTATGCTAAAAGTATTTGAATATGCTAAGTGATATTTATATTGATTTGATGTTTATGAAATAGGCACTTGTATGTCTATATTTTACTAATGTTGACGTTTGTCAATTGTTTCACATCAAAATTGGCCACCAATAATAATAACAACAAGATAAACAAATACATTGTAATAATGCTAAAAATGTTTCAAATTGAGTGATACTAATTCAAGAGATACTGGATAAAAGTGATATTAATTTTAAAAAATCTCATCGACATTTTACTTGTAGGTAATACGATAATCAGTCCACTTAAATCGAGGTTAAATTCAAACCACTAAAGACATGCTCGCTAATACCGCCTGTCATTGTCATCAGTCTCCTAGAGACTCAATAATCCTCCTTCTTTAATTTCCTCGTCTGTAACACCTGATGCGCTTTTGTTTTCCTTTCGCAAACACACCATCGCACGGCTTCTTTTTCACGCTTACAGGGTTTCCCCGGGACTCCCGCCTAATTTTCTCATTTTCCGAGACCGTCTCTTCTCGTGACGAAAAAGAATTTAACAATTTCAGCTTCTCATTGACGAAACGTCAATATCGTAACGGGGGGGTTACTAAAAATAATTTCTTTTGCAGAAACCCGCGAGATATTTTACTTTCTCGTCAATGTAGATGTAGATGTAGTTTGAATTTCCATATTTAAAATCTAAAATTGTTACACATGTTTTCCGAAAACGACGCCGATGCCGGAAGGAGGAGGGCGCCCCGACGCTTCACCTTCCGAACAAAGAAAAACAAATTGCTCCCGTTAAGATGCAAATGCGTCGCCTGTTTTGAATTTGTTTTGAATAAATTACGACGTGAATTAAGCGACATAAGAAACAATAGAGCGGATGCGGGAGGAAAACGGATTTTCCGGGACGTAGCAATACGTATTTCCCGATGCCCTTCTTACTCCTCTGATAATAATTAAGAGATAAAGTAATCGAGGTGAAGGGAGCGATTGCACAACGCTGATAACAGCGACAGAGAGAACAAGGCGTCTTCAGATCGGTTTCTTTGTAACTACGTAAAAAGATGCTGTGCTACTGCTAATTAGTAGAAAGCCGTTGAGATAAAGATTAAACGATGTCAGCGAAAATGAGATCGGGATTGTAATGTGACGATACTGCCGACGAAATCAATTAAAAAATACTTAAGATTTTATCTATCTTCATAAAATAACAAAAGAGGCTTCTAGCAAAATCAATATAAATAATACTGGTAAATGTCCAGATGATGCCCCCCCCCCCCGAAGAGGGTGGCGG
>NW_020439244.1:615179-651565 GCF_000699045.2 Agrilus planipennis
CTAACCTACCCTATTGATAAAGATATTTAAATAATGTTTTATATAACTTTCTCAATATTTTTATGTATTTTTCATTAGTTTTACCTTTGAATATTGTTTAAGAATGACTATATAAACATTTACATGCCTAGAAATGTATAAAAATTGGCATATTTATTAACTTTGAACCCCATTAACTTTTTATGGGGGTGAAACCGCCACGAACTTTTTATGGTACAGTGGTGGGGTAGACCTCCTCTTTCTATCCCCCCACCCATCATCTAGACCTTTACCATAGTACCTACTTTCTAGTTTGTATTTTCATGTATTTACTGCAAAACGTAAAAAAATAAGGGAGTTCTCGGACATGACGTTATCAGATACATTTAGGACCTGATATGAACTTCAACAATATCTATTAAGTACATGTACGTAATCCTGGTCAACTGGATAACTGGAGAGATCATCTCCATCTGTTAAGGCCAAAACGGGCTTGGGGTCTCCTACAGGTCACGTCTCATTCTCATCTCTATTTTGCTAAAGGCAAAAACCGAAACAACAATAATGTCCTTTAGTCTTAATAACGACTACCTCCAACTCGAGCCCTCCCGGTTATTATTCCACGTTCCCTTTGTATGCTATATCTAACACCGACAATATCACAATCATTTGTAGTACAAAGGGACAAAATAATGTTCTAAACGTAATAGCTACTACATATTATTATTTTACTATGAATAGGTGTATGAAACCACTAGGTTTTTCCCGCGTCCTTCGGGAACAGTATTCTTTTTCCGAATAAAAAGTGTCCCATGTCCTTTTTTGTACCCCTGACAATGTGTGTACAAAATTTTATAATGATCGGTTGAGCAGTTAAGGCCAGAAATTGTAATATATAAACAAACAAACAAATTCGCATCACATTTATAATATTAATTAGATTTGGTCAAATAAAAATAAACTGAAGGTTTCGTTGGTTTCTTTAGACTTCCTTATTATATTCGGATTACTGATTTGATTTGCGAATTGTTTCGTTTCACGCCCGTTTGTTTGCGTTAAAAAAGTCTCACTCCCAGTCCGTCTCTGGTAATTGGATGCAAATGCAGAAGAAACAAGAATACATCGGAAAAGATTGATGGTTGTTGATGCCAGACGTGGTTCTTTTATTGTTTTTGTTAGACAGTAATGGCCGCCGCTCTGTGTTGCAATTGTTCTTAATCAAAAACAATAATAACACTGGATCACCGAATTTATTTATTAATTAATACGATAGGTTACGTTTCGTTCAAATCGTTAGTTACCTTTTAGGATTAGGTAGTCGAAATTATAAAAAGTCCTTGTAAACCCTTGGAGAGCATTAAGTGATTGAATTCTGTACGATCTTTTCCAAACTAAATCCAATCATTTAAAAGTGACCTTATATTTTATAAAGAGCCATTAATTGAACAGCACAACTGTATTTTTATGTGACACGTACACAAAACCTTCCAGATGTCCATGTGTTTATGTGTTTATACGACTTATTACTATTAGTGTTTTCGTATTCGTACAGCCCAACTAGATTTTGAATGTAATTGCGCCATCACAATGCAAATTTGGTCGTTTTATTTTGACCTTGGCCACACATAACAACTGCGACATGATAAACACAGGAACAAGGCGGTTCGGCCCGGCACACAAATTTTCAACTGTTCGGCGATTGTAATATAAACGAAAAAGAAGAACGAAAAAAAGAAGAAGAACGGGCCGGCTGTGTTTTGTTTTGGTGATTTGTATGCGTTACGAATGTGCGGAAAACTAAGGAAAACAACAGGGACGTCAATCGTCCTGTAGTTTATTTCAGTTCCTGATAAAATTAAATAAATAATTAAATACATATTTAAATGTGTACATAAGTCGAGATATTATTATTGATAGCATCTTGGTACAAGCACAAAATGCAACAATAAGTAATCACTAACATTTGTACATCATCAGTTCTACTCATATATATTATGTACATTATGTTAATTGGAAGATGGTAGACACGAAAAAATATATGCTTTCTCTTTGAAATTTTCTTCGTACTACGGAAGCTGGTGTGTCCCATGGTCGTCTTAATACAAACGTTGTAGGTAATAAAATAATGACAACCAACTCAATAAACATCTACATTTTATGGAGTAACATTGGGAGAAGTAGGTAATATAACGTATGGCTTAAACAAGTTTCAACATCAGAAACTTTGTAAATACTTGAAATTTTCTTCGAATAATTAAAGTTTAAATTTGGACAAACATATATTGATGAAGAAGACTGGAAGAAAATTATGCAGTAAGTATCTTCTTCTTGAACAACAACAACAACAGCAGGAACATCTAGATATAGAAGCTTCTAATGTGTGGTTAAAGAAAGGAACTAAAGGATTCATGATAGCGATTCAGGACAAAATAATAAAAACCAAATATATGGTAAAGGTCTAGATGATGGCCCCCCACCCCCGAAGTGAGTGGGGGTGGGGGAATCGAAAGAGGATGTCACCCCCACCACTGCACCATAAAAAGTTCGTGGCGGTCTCACCCCCATAAAAAGTTATGGGGGTTCAAACTTAATAAATATGCCAATTTTTATACATTTCTAGGCATGTAAATATTTACATAGTCATTCTTAAACAATATTCAAAGGTAAAACTAATGTAAAATACATAAAAATATTGAGAAAGTTATATAAAACATTATTTAAATATCTTTATCAATAGGTTAGGGTAGGTTAGGTTATCGTATTTTGTTATCGGGTTTTGTTCAAGTGACCACCCTCTTTCGATCCCCCACCTCCACCCGCTTGAAAATAATTATTTTATTGAATTTTATTTGAATTATAGTGTATGAAAATTGTCAAAATAATCAACTTTCAACCCCCATAACTTTTTATGGGGGTGTGACCGCCACGAACTTTTTATGGTACAGTGGTAGGGAGGACCTCCTATTTCGATCCCCCCATCATCTAGACCTTTACCAAATATATTATTAAAAATACCACGGTTTCATCTGACACATTTAAGAAATGTGAGAGATTCTTTGACATTAGCCCGTTTTCACTTGCTCAAAATTAACCAGTGAAAACTGGGAAGACCGGGAAATTATAATCTGAAAACGACTAATAAATAATAATCATCCAGAATTCGGATTGGAAATTAAACTTCTCCTGATCATTGGAAAATTCAAATATATAGAAGGGGAACTGTCACGAAATGTTGACAGTTTTTGGGCTTCATTGCTGTACATTAACTTACAGAATATGACGACAACAATAATTAAGGTTTAGGCATGCGATAGTAGAAGCAAAACGACCGCATATTGTAAAAGATTACGATAGTTACTCGTGTGCGAATCGCTCGGTTGCGTCTGTCTTTTTATTGTTATTTTTTTTAGCATGCGGCTGACAAAACAAATATTAACATTACATGGTTCCTTGAACTTTTGCGTTTATTTAATAAGTCTGCTCGGTGAGGGAGTAACTTCAACGCTGGTCGTTGTGCAACGAAAATTGGCAAAGGAATTTGAAAGATGTGCGAAACTTTTCCAAACACAACAAAGACCATTGATAGTGAAAGGTTCTTGTAGAATCCGTACATTCTTGACGACTTGGAATTAATCTTGTTAATTACTGGTATTTGACAATGAATAATAGTAAAATAAAAATAGATATGGTTGATATGAGATGAAAAATTAGAAGAATTGACTGATTTTCGGTATCTAGGAACCTACGAAGTCAGATAATTCAGGATAAAAGGAGCAGTAAAGATATAAAACAAAGGATAGCACAGGGTCGAGTGGATAGACAGGGTTAGAAGTGAAGAGATGTTAGAAAGAATAGGAGAACAAAGGACTAAATGGAAGATAATAAGAAATAGACGAGATAAGTAGGTAGGACACCTCCTCAGGCATGAAAGGTTAGTTGAAGACATATTAGAAGAACAAATAGAAGTTGAAAAAAATAGAGCTAGAACTATATTTTATTTTTTACAAGGCGAAATAGGTTAGTAGGACACCTTTTCAGGCATTAAGGGCCTAGTTAGACTCATATTAGAAGCAGAAGTAGGAGTTAAGGGGAACGGAGGTATTCCCAGATTAGATTACTGTTCACAGATAGTTAAAGATCAGGGAAATTCCAATTTTACAGAAATTTGAAGATTAGCTCGAGATATAGGAAAGAGTGGAGGTGCGTGTCCAACCCGTCTTAGGACTAACGACCTTATGATGATGAATTTGTAGTGCCTACTTTATAAAACACTAACTTCAAGAAGAATAAAATACTTACTAGATAATTTTCTTCTATTTGAAGTCCTTTTCGGAAAAGAAAAAGTTAGAAGCGTTCGAAATGTGGTGTTAGAGAAGGTTAGAAATGAGAGGTATTAGAAAGAACTCTATGGAAGTCAATAAGAAATAGGAGAGGTAGGTTAGTAGGACACTTTCTCAGGCATGAAGGCCTAGTCAGAGACATATTAGAGGCAGAAACAGGAGTTAGGAGGGGTAGAGGTAGATTACTGTTCACAAATAGTTAAGAATGTGGGTTGTTCTAGTTTTAGGGAAATGCGAAGATTAACTCAGAATGCGTGTCCCATCAGTCTTAGGACTGACGACCTTATGATGATGAAGTCCTTTTGGTATCTATCCTTTTGAAGCAGATAAGCTGTAGGAATTGATAAGAAGTTTTCGGTTCTTTCAAAAACAATTTCTTTTATCTTGAACTGTTTATTCCTAAATCATTGTAATTATTTTCGACTTTTGAATTCAACAAAAACTCCAGGAGACAATCCTGAAATCATTGGTAATGCTTAGTATGGGTATCATTAAATTTTGGCAGGTCGATGTAACGTAATGTGGTAATTTAATTGACTGTTGCTCTTCGAGTTTATGTAAGTGAGAAGTTAAACTAGATAATTACATGGACGCCGATCCCCGAGGCCCATTTTTTTTTTCATTCGTCTACTGCGTCTAATAAAAAGTATCCTCGATTTCGATTATTTCTTCACGCAATCTTACATCAGTTTCGTGTGTAGTTAATTCGAAGTGCTCGCGGGTTTTATTGCCGAAGTTCGACGTTAAATCGTTCTCAGCAACTAGTAATTTGTCCATTATTAATATTAATTTCTTGGCCCATATTTCATTTTTAATACTTCTTTGTCTTCCTGTTCGCGGGAACATTATTTAAATTAGTAGGGAAATTTTCGGCCTGTCCGCCCTATAATTTTCGACCGAAATGTTTGACGACATTTACGTTCTAATCTGGCAATGGGCAATTTCCTGGCTTTATGGGCCGTCACGAGTCGACGACGTATAACAAAAAAGAAATACTCTTCGCGATCGCAACCAATAATTAGTTGCATGTGGTTAAGTAAGCAGAAGCATCGGCACCGATCGACTTGTAAAACATTTCAAAACAACGGAATACTGGAACAAAGGCCAATTTTGGCAAATGATATCACCTGCGCCAACCCACCTGGCAATTACGTATGTTAATTCTATAGCAAATTTGGACGAATTATCGCGCGTGGTTACGCATTCTTAGGTCACGCTGATCAGTAATTTTCCACCTAAACAAAAGTAACATACATTTTTACACCACATTTCCCAACATCTGACAGTGCAAAGTGGTAAAGGGTGTCCAGAAAGGGTGTTTGTAAAAAGTCAGAAAAAAAATATTTTTTGTTAATTTTTAGACCAAGTTTTAGAAATTTAAGTGGCAAAGATGATGTTGCCCAAATGTTGACCTTCGCGTTGCTGGCACTCCTCCAACCTAAAACGGAAATTAGCCGCCACCGGTCTACACATCTCTGTGGAAACGGCGGCCATTTTGGTGTGGATGTTGTGCTTCAAATGCAGCAGAGATCGTGGTCTGTTTGCATACAACTTCTCTTTAGGGTATCCCCATAAAATCAGGAGGTGTGAGATCGGCGGCTTCTTGGAGGCCAGTTGATGGTGCCTCCATGAGAGATCATTAAGATATCCCCATAAAAAATAAACAGTAGGTGTGAGATCGGGGGCTTCTTGGAGGCCAGTTGTTGGTGCCCCGATGAGAGATCACTTTTTTTATTGGGGAAGCACCGGATAGTGATTTATGATCCCATAGTTGGAGTTATAAAAATTCATTCCCCAAATCTAGTCCCTTGTTCATCATGTTTCGATCTACGTAATAAAGGGGATCGCTGAGATGGACCCCTTGCAGTTGACTCCTTGAGGTCGATACAGATCACTTTGGGATTGTTTGGTTCAAATGAAAAATGCAATGCGTTTAGTTATAAAAATTCGTTCCCCGAATCTAGTTCCAAATCTTCATGTTTCGAATTACTTTATAAAGGGGATCGCTGAGATGGACCCCTTGCAATAGACTCCTAGAGGTCGATACAGATCACTCTGGGATTGTTTGGTTCAAATGAAAAATGCAACGCGTTGGGTAGTTATAAAAATTCGTTCCCCAAATCTAGTTCCAAATCTTCATGTTTCGAACTACTTAATAAAGGGGATCGCTGAGATAGACCCCTTGCAGTTGACTCCTAGAGGTCGATGCAGATCACTTTGGGATTGTTTGGTTCAAATGAAAAATGCAGTGCGTTGAGTAGTTACTGTTAAAGGCATTCGGGGTGCCCAAGATGCCCCAGGCCCATACAAAACAGGACCCCTCTACAAAATTAGGATGTTTTAACATATTTTTATTCCAGAATCCGTAGCGTCGTCTTTCACCAGTTTCGTTTTGTTTTTTTTTTGTTTCTTAAGAGAACGGTAAAGGTCTAGATGGGGGTTGGTGGGATCGTAAGAGGTCTCCCCCACCACTGTATCATAAAAAGTTCGTGGCGGTCTCACCCCCATAAAAAGTTAAATTATTATTCAACAATATTCAAAGGTAAAACTAATGAAAAATACATAAAAATATTGAGAATGTTATAAAAAATGTGAGAGNTATGTTATCGGGTTTTGTTCAAGTGACCACCCTCTTTCGATCCCCCACCTCCACCCGCTTGAAAATAATTATTTTATTGAATTTTATTTGAATTATAATGTATGAAAATTGTCAAAATAATCACCTTTCAACCCCCATAACTTTTTATGGGGGTGAAACCGCCACGAACTTTTTATGGTACAGTGGTAGGGGAGACCTCCTCTTTCGATCCCACCAACCCCCCCCCCCTTTGGGGTTGGGGGCCATCATCTAAACCTTTACCAAGAGAACTCTTGTAAAACAACAACAACAACAGAAACGGTAAATTAATCATCCCTTATTAGATACCTACATATTTATATGTATGTGATATTGAAAGTTTTTATTTAAAATGGCCCAACATAATGCCCGTTTTTTTTAGCCTCTTTGATGCCAGCGGGTAGATCTATTCCTGTATTCACATTAATTACAAAGGGGTGTAATTTAAAACCTGAGGCAGAGAATCATCCTCGTTTTATTTGATGGAGCAAAGCCGACTCTGACTCTCGTTTTTCGTTTGCTTCGTTTCATTCATTTAGAAGGGCGCTCGGTATTCTGCAAATTTTTGCAAATACATATATATATATGGACGCCGATCCCCGAGGCCCATTTTTTTTTTCATTCGTCTACTGCGTCTAATAAAAAGTATCCTCGATTTCGATTATTTCTTCACGCAATCTTACATCAGTTTCGTGTGTAGTTAATTCGAAGTGCTCGCGGGTTTTATTGCCGAAGTTCGACGTTAAATCGTTCTCAGCAACTAGTAATTTGTCCATTATTAATATTAATTTCTTGGCCCATATTTCATTTTTAATACTTCTTTGTCTTCCTGTTCGCGGGAACATTATTTAAATTAGTAGGGAAATTTTCGGCCTGTCCGCCCTATAATTTTCGACCGAAATGTTTGACGACATTTACGTTCTAATCTGGCAATGGGCAATTTCCTGGCTTTATGGGCCGTCACGAGTCGACGACGTATAACAAAAAAGAAATACTCTTCGCGATCGCAACCAATAATTAGTTGCATGTGGTTAAGTAAGCAGAAGCATCGGCACCGATCGACTTNTATATATATATACATATATAAAGAGAACCTTTTGTCTTATTATCTATACCTATTTCGCTTGAGCCGAACATTTACAGATATGCTGCTATTCACCGTTTGAACACTATTTTTTGTAAAACAAGTTGAGGGAACGGGAAATACTGTGCTTTTTCAATACTTTCCAAGAGGACCGTCCATACGCCATCGTTGCCTACATGCGTTTGTTCAAAAATGCACTAACAATAATAACAAAACATCAGTTTTCGTTATTATGCAAGAAAAAAAAAGAAGACAGTGCTCCTTTGTCTTCTTTGTTAAAGTGGAAACATGTGACTGTTGTTATAAGATTGCTCCATTGTTTTGTTTGTTAAGTTTATTTTAATTTATTATTAGTTTTCTTAAAAGCACTTCGTTGCTTCCGGTGTTATATAAACAGTATACTCCATTAATAAAATAAATTAACCATCTCTTCGGCAACATCGTCCATTAACAGTTGGCTAATTTATTATGTTTTAGCAAAAAACATTTCTTCTGTATTTTTTTATCTTATTTAAAACCGATCGAAATATTTGTCTACTTACATGACCTGATGATAAATATGTACAAGTTTCATTTGTTTCTAATAAGACCTACGATATTTTGTGAAGTGTATGTCGTATCAAAATTTAATTGTACCGTTTTCATGTTACGGTATTTTGGAGTGAGCCTTCGGATCGTTTGTCCTTCTTTTTATGCTGTATTTGGGAGTTGCATTGTTGAAAAACAATTGCTGCTGCAAGAGTTCAATTTATAAATAAACTTGTGCCGTGTTTTTTTGCGCTATCTTTGACACTAAATTACAATAAATAACACCGATAACCTTGCCATAATCTCGCCAGCTAATAATTCAACAGCAAACAAGTGCAAGAATGATTGTATTCAAGATATGATCCAGCAAACTACGATCAGAGGGGGGCTCGGGTTCTTTACACATATGTAAGAAGTAAGAATATAAATAATGCTCTGTTTTTATTGATAACAATGTTATTACAAAACAATCGAATCTCGCTCATACAATAGTGTAGAAACAAATGCGATAAAAACATGTTTTTTTTGTCAAATATTACATACGGTTTATTTATTATTATACAAAGTACCGAATGCCCTCTGAGATAAACCTTGTATTGTCTGAAAAATAATATTAATTTGATTTAGATTTGGATAATCTCTACTGTTATGACAATTTATTTCTTAATCCTTTATTGTGGGCGATAGTATTCTAGATAGATAATAATAATTGTGATTATTATCGCATTTTTTATGAAGTAATTTAATTCCAGAACGTCAGATATTTTGTTAATTTATGTATAATTCTGGTAATTTCTTAAATTCTGGTAAGAAAAATTAATGAAAATTATCTGGCAATTATTGCAATTGTTTTGGGAATTCTAGTAACATATTGAATTATCAAAGAAGGTAAATAACATAAATAAAGGTACTATTATCAAGAATTATAACGCTTGAACCATTTATAATTCTCCACCATCTATAATTCTCTACCAGATATTTCACAATAATCTCAGGAATTATGACAAAAATTAACAATGATGTCATGGTAATTATGGCAATTGTTTTGGGAATTCTGGTAACAGATTGAATTATCAAACTGTAAATAACATGAATATAGGTACCGTTTTCAAGAATTACAACGGTTGAACTATTTATAATTCTCTACCAGACATTCCACAGTAATCTCAAGAATTATGGTGTTTGTTTACTACCAAAAATTAAGAATTATGTCGTTGCAATTATGGCAATTGTTTTGGGAATTCTGGTAACATATTGAATT
Organism: Agrilus planipennis; assembly: GCF_000699045.2. NCBI lineage: Eukaryota > Metazoa > Arthropoda > Insecta > Coleoptera > Buprestidae > Agrilus > Agrilus planipennis. The sequence continues at coordinate 624,989 of NW_020439244.1, forward strand.
ATCAAAGAATAAATAAAGGTAATATTATCAAGAATTATAACGGTTGAACTATTTATAATTCTCCACCATCTATAATTACCTACCAGATATTCCACAATAATCTCAGGAATTATGACAAAAGTTAACAATGATGTCATGGTAATTATGGCAATTGTTTTGGGAATTCTGGTAACAGATTGAATTATCAAACTGTAAATAACATGAATATAGGTACCGTTTTCAAGAATTACAACGGTTGAACTATTTATAATTCTCTACCAGACATTCCACAGTAATCTCAGGAATTATGGAATTTGTTTGCTAACAAAAATTAACAATGATGTCATGGCAATTGTTCTGGGAATTCTGGTAACATATTGAATTATCAAAGAATAAATTAGGAATTATAATGGTTGAACCATTTATAATTCCCCACCATCTATAATTCTCTACCAGACATTCCACATTAATCTCAGGAATTATGGAATTTGTTTGTTAACAAAAATTAACAACGATGTCATGGCAATTGTTTTGGGAATTCTGGTAACATATTGAATTATCAAAGAATAAATAAGGGTAATATTATCAAGAATTATAATAGTTGAACCATTTATAATTCCCCACCATCCATAATTCCCTACCAGACATTCCACAGTAATCTCAGGAATTATGGAATTTGTTTGCTCAAGATCATTCTTTATTATTTCATTACTGTAATTCCTTTACACCGTTTTATTGGACGGAATACTTTGGGCCACCATTGAAGCCGTGTTCATAACACTACTGGCCAACATCCAGCGCAATCTGGGCACGTCTTGAAATCCTGTTAGGCAAGTAAAATGTAAGTCATTGAAATCAAGGATAACCGCTTCAACTTTTGCCGGCCGAAGTCGTGGTTGTTGGGATGGCTTCCTTCCACAACTGCATGTACTTGTAAACGTATAATGGGCCTTTTTGAAAACAAAAATGACAAAACCCAGAAGTGGTATTTCGTGTACCCACATTTCATGGACGTAGTACCTACGATGTATAGAGAGACTTCTTGATGGATGATGGTGTGTAGCCATCGGCCAACAAACCAACCAACCAACCGACCAAACACGTGTTCGTCAAATATTTGTTTTAGCGAAAGCATATGGTTCTTTATTCGTTCTTAACAAACATGATTTTCTCTATCGTTGCAAATAAAGATATTGGACAACTAAAAGCCAAAAGATTAACACCGCGGATCTTCTTTAAATACGAAGGTGTCGCTTATTTTCGTAATAATTATTGACTGTGGTAGCAAATGATTAGTACCTAATTAATTTCAGATTTTGGTAACTTTCTTCAAACATTTATCTGACGATGAGACAAGTTTTTCTCATTTTAGACCTTGAAAATTATATTTTGATTAATACTTACGGTTCTCTTATTGGAGATCATATGGAATTTTTGGAATAGACAGAATGGATTAGGTTTATCGAGATTGGAAAGTATTTAAGTTCCAAGAGGTCTTTACTTCGTAGACCTTTAATATGAATAGAAAGGGAGCTTTTACTCCAAATGTGCCCCAACATTCTTTTGCTTACAATTCCAATTGTCGTAAAATAATCGAGATGTTAGGAAGAACAGCCAATCTTCCAGTATACTTTAGTTCTAATTATATGGTAGATATTTGTATCAAAATTTATATATGACTTCGTCGTTCTGGTGCATATACCTTTACATTCCAGTTGTTTAATTTGTTCGAGATTTCTAGCAGGTAAATCTTCTAGTTTTAGTACGATAATTTTGGTTCAGGTAAGGATCTGCTTTATTCTGGGGTTTTATTTGATTTGATTATTTAAGCAGTATGATTACACCTTTAAAACTTCAGACAATTGTCTGTGAGCTTTGTGGCAACTTGGTTGATCTTGTAGATTTGTAGATTAATTGTTTATTTTGATTGGAAATTCTGGCAGGTATCTAAATATTCCAGAAAATATTAAACTTGGTAGAAGTAAGGGCCTATTTTATCGTGTGTCTTTGTTTGATTTGATTATTGAAGGAATTATTAATCACAATTTCAAAACTTTAGATTTCGTTTGATAGATTCTATGTATACCTAGAATTCCAATTATCTATTTTGATTGGGAATTCTGGCAGCTATCTAAATCTTTCAGAAAATAGTAAATCTGGTTGAAGTAAAGGCGTTGCTTTGTTTGATTTGATCATTGATGCAATTATTAATCACAATTTCAAAACTTTAGACATTTGTTAATAAGCTTGAGGCAACTTGGTTAATACATAGAATTCCAGTTGTTTATTTTGATTGGGAATTCTGGTAAGAAAATTCTGTCAGGCTACAATACGTTAATTTTGGTTGAAATAAGGATCTAGCAAATTTTGCGACTTCGATTTGATTCTCTCTTTTAAGGGTAATTTCACGGTCATGTGAAGTGAAGTAACAATAAAATTGCACAGTTGCACCGTGCGGTGCGGCGGTGCGAGGCGGCGTGACGATGGCATCGTCCTGAGAGCGCGTCCGTCGTCGGCGTCTCGACGTTGTACGTCGTCGCGACGCGCGCTTTCAGGGCTACCGATAGTGAAACCGAACAGGCGCTTGCGTCGCTCGCGGAAAGTGAAAATTCCCCACTCACTGCCGCATACGCCACATCCATACACACAGGAACTTTAGCTCTCTCTCTCTCTCTCTCTATCTCAGTCTATTTCCTGGCTCATTCTCATGTAATCTCGTATCGTGCGGCCCGCCGCTGCAGCCACCGCCGGCTGCAGGAGCGCACTTCACCATCAGAAAATCCCTTCGATGCGTCCGTCGTCCCTACTCCACACAACGCGACGAGCACGCGGGCACCTTTCGCTTTCGATCCCCTCCAAGCACTTTCTCTGCCGGCAAACGCATCACCGTCGTCGCCTCGCCTAGAGCACGCAACACACGAACGAATCGCTCTAGTCAAAGCGCTCGGCTGCCGCATCAGTACATTTCCGAATTTCGATCGCGGCGCACGCGAAAAACAATACGTTCCCTTTATTATATCATACGATTATCGCCATACACACACATAATATATATATATAAATGTATTAAGTTGGTGTGCGTGAGAGCGGCTAAAGTTGAACGCACTGTATGTAGTAGTAGTGGTAGTGCTGTCGTCTCGGATCGTATACATGTAGTCCTGCTTGGTGTGCAGCGGATAGACGTTTCGACTACTGTAGTATTAGGTGGATAGTTTCGGAATCTGTCATCACGATTGTCACGACGAGATCGTTATTTCAAGAGGCCGCATTGATGGCTCCGCGCCGGCACCACGGCCAGGTTCAAGGTTTGCTGGTCGGGAGTATCGATCATCATCATCAGCAGCTGGAGCAGCTGTCGGGCCTAACGCGTTGCTGCGTCCCGTCCGGCGAGTGCCTGCGGGCCCAGCAGCAACAGGCCCTCTTGCACGGCGGCGGGAACAACAACAACGATCCCATGCTGATATCCCTCGACGACCTGAGGGATACGGTCCGCGTAACCTGTAACAATGAACATTGCACAGCCGGACGTTACATGCACCGGGAGTGCTTCGACTCGTGGGAACAGAGCGTCCTGGCCTACTTGAAGACGTGCGGCAGGGCCCGGTCCTGGTCCGAGAGACAGAGACACCAGAACCTGTGGACCAAGAAGGGCTACGATCTGGCGTACAAGGCGTGCGGCTGCAAGTGCGCGAGAGGACATTTAAAAAAAGATCTGGACTGGATGCCGCCTCCACCGACCAGTAACATCTTCGGACGCATCGAGGAGGTCGAGACGTCGAAGAAAAAGAAACGACGTAATCGTAACAATTCGCGTCCAAGTCTCACCATCGCGCCCCATCATTCCCCGAACGAAAGCCGGGGTCGCGCCGGAAGTCTGTCTTCCAGCACCGGATCCTCGTCTCCTCCGGCGAGCGTCAGTGAACCCAGCATCTCTCCCATCCATGCCAATTCCAAGAAGAAGTCCAAATTCGAGTTTTCCGAGAGGCCCCGGTGAGTTATCATTCGCTTTCTAGCTTTTGGGAGATGCTCCATGGATCCATGGAACTTCATCTTCCGGTTGAAACATTTTCGGCATTGACGTTCGTTCGACATTTTCAAACTGAAGCATTTTGTTAAAAAACATGAAAAGGTTTCATTACTTTTGTCTTTGACAGATCCTCCATGGATCCATTGCATCTCTCCTTATGATAACCTCCTGCTTGATACATTTTTTTGGACATTGACATTAGGCATTTTCAAATTGAAGCGTTTTCCAAAAATGCCCAAATTGAAGTTGAAGAGGGTTCACTGCGTTTACAGGTTTTTCTACAGATCCTCCAAGGATCCATTGCATTTCTCGTCATGATAACCTTCTGCTTGATACATTTTGGGCATTGAAATTATTAGGCATTTTCCAAAAATGTCCAAATTGAAGTTGAAGATATTTCGTTACTTTAACAGATTTTAGACACTCAATTGGTTAATTAACGGTTTTATGTTTTTAATCAGAGGAGTTAGCTAACAGCAACAGAATTTTGGTTTGTTGAAAACGCCACTTCTTATAATTTTCAATGGTTTTCATTATTCTTTAGGCTTCTAAAAGATATTCCACTGGTCCACTGGAGTTTTATTTCTTGTCTAATGCTTTAATGTCTCCCCAACTTAAACATTCTGGACATTGTGTCAATATTTTACGTATTCTGAAGGGAGACGTGCCTCCCAACACCGTGCAACTTTCAAAAATTTCAAAGAAGCATCCAAATTTTCAGTTGTCAAGAGATCTCGTTGGATTTTCAAAGGAAGATACTCCAACTTCACTCACGTAATATCGGATATCATATGATATTAAACAAGAAAATTAATAGTTTTTCAAAACAATGAGAATAAAAACAATATAAATTTGTAAGCATTTACATAGGTAGGGGAAGATGTTCAGTGAACATTGAAATTACATCCCTCATAAACTTGAAAATTGTGCTTATCGGACTTTATACTATTTTACCAATTATTTGAAGAGATAGCTGATGGTATTTGTACAAATTCTCCAATATCACATCGTATTTTTCAAAAGGTTAGTGTACAGAGGTATCCCATGATTAGGATTGTTTTTAACCACTTCGGTCTTTATCTTGTATATACATGGGCGGCGATTAGGCGTGGAGATTTACTTTTTTGATAAAATTCTTGTTCCAAAATATATCCTACTTTTTAAGATAACTATAATCAATTTTGAGACTGCAGTCCAAAAATTCTTAACAAGTTTTCCGTATTCAGACAGTACACAGTTATTAGCAACATAGTGTATTATCATTACATTTTTGTGTGAAAATGTATTGCTGTTTACACGAAATAATCTTAAATGTTTGACATTAATAAGTGATACTCAAAGCGTACATATTTTTATTATTTATTAGGCGAGATAATTTTTAAATAACATTTTTGATAAGCCCGCGTTGTTTTTTTACAACAAACAATATTTTCACTGGGTCGCTTTATTTTTAGCGTTGTCATCTGTTTGATTCGGTTAAAAATATGAAGATAGTGCAGAAACTGTACATCAACTGATTTTGCTTTTTGTTTTTTTTAAATTGACATTTGTTTGTGTCTTCTGTTGTTTCCTATCAATTCCACGGTAGTTAAGCATTAACAAACAAACAGTAGAAGAGAATCTTGCCATTGTAAATAGTGCGCTTTTAAATGACCATAACAAATACTATGAATCAAAACTGGATATGAAATGAGATCTATTATTAAATTTTTAAAAAATGCATTCTTTTGTCATGATCGTTGATAAATGAATAAATATGAACGTATCTATACACACATAAATGTATTGTAATTAGGTGTTTTTAATGATATGCTAATAAAATGTTTGGTAACCAAAAAAATGCTGTCATCATTTATAATCGTATATGGCATTCACTGTGTGCTGCAGCTGACCTTGGAAATTTATTATCAGCGTTTTTTTATCGTAATGGCAGATGTTAGTAAACAAAATTTCAGTCGGTGTAGGTACAGTACATTTTATCACTTAATCAATTTCTATTAATAATGTAATGCAATTAAAATACAAAGTATTAAATACTAATTTGTAAGTTACTTCGGGGCGCTTTTGTTAACAATATTAATTTAGCACAGTTTGTTGTTTAGGTCAGGTCTATCTTTATCTATTTCGTAGTGAAGGAGGTACATTTCGATAAGGACTTGAATTAATATAAGTACATATTATAATCACTAAAACATGATTTATAATATTATGCCTAAAAAGAAAGGGGTCAAGGTGGTCCGTTTCATTGTTGCTTTCGTTGATATTTGCGGATGAAAAGTAGTAAACAATATCATAATTATTAAATTCGAGGCAACGACATCGGAGAAATCACTTGCTTCCACTACCAGCAATGGTTATTTATTAAAAGACCACAAATGTGCTAATTTTCTAAATAAACATTGACGTTAAACATAACATGGTCTCAAAAAAAGGTATTTTGCTGTTGGCGTATGTCAACTAATGGGTGTTTTGGTCGTACCAGTACCATGCTATACAGAATCAGAAAACACCAAACAGATTATTGTTGACTGTTCCTTTTTTGGTCATAATTAATTAGCTGCTTGTCTGTTTATTCTTTAAACGTGTTCACGAGTGGGAGGCTTAATTGTTGCAAATCAGGTTTGCATGACTTTTGTTCGTCTGTTTGTTTTTAAATAGTACTACACATTACGTTACATCTGGTAACTATGTCCATATTACAAACAAATGAATATAATTTCTTTTTTTTTTTCTAAAAACATAAGAACGACTCGAAAAATGTTTTCTTTTATTCGTGATGCTGTTTTGTTGCTAGCATCAGTACATATTGACCGTCTTTTTTTTTTTTTTGTATGCTGTTACATAATCTGTCTGAAACTACTGTACAGATTATCCACCTATGTATAAATATACGTGTTACTGTATTTATTACACGTGTGCAAGATACAAACGCCTAAATAATATTGTTCGTCGTTAACCTTGTACATGTCATGAATTAAAACCGTTACCTAAAAAAAACGAAGACCGTATTAAAACCGGCTTAAGAATTAAACACCGTGTTTCAATTTGACAGAATTTTTACGCCTTATTCGGCATCAAATCAGGCCGTTAGCTATCAGGATTTTAAGTATCCTGCAGGACGAAAACAGTGAGGAACTCCTGTCGACGATAAAATGTTTGCAAACCTTAAAATAATAGTTTTAGAAATTCCCAAAAGTTGTAGTCTCACTACCATCATATACCACACACAGCAAAGGACTTTACATCCTGAGGATGTCGGCCATAACTGTTGATGAAACATAGATACAAACGAACAGTATGTTCATTTTGCTGCACCTGTATAATAACAACAATATTTAAGAAAAAAGCGTAGCAACCTTGTTTACGGTGTGTGAATTATTACTTCACCGTTTTGATTTAGTTAACTCCTCGACTATCTCACTCTTGATTCGTTTTGTTTACCTTTTCTATTATGAGTCAGAGGCATGCCAACAAAAACGCAACAGATCAGGCAATTTTAGAGGCACGTTCTGGGTTCGTATTAGCGTTATAGCGAGTGCTATTGCGTTTTTTCCTCCTATAATAACGATATTGTTTTCTTGCGAGACAAACCACCGCTGCTGCCTCTGAATAAATATTACAGAAGATTACACCCTTTCTGGATACTGAACAGTTACTAATTCTTATTGATCTTTTATATGTGCAGATACAGAATAAGTCTGCATTTAAAATTAACAACAAACGAACGTTAAAATGATCGAATCCAGAGAAACAGATGAATTCGTTCAAGTTGTTGTTTTAGTTTTTTGTTTTTGAACAAATGACTGCGGCACAATTTGTTCTTGATGATTGAATTAAAAATGCCAGGCGTTCTCTTGTTTTGTTTTTTGTTATTATTGTTGTTCGTTTGTCCGTTGGAGCCTTACGAAAGGCGATTGCTTGCTTGCCGTTAAGACTGAATTACGTTGCGAATCCGGAAGGTCAAGGTGAAAGAAGTTGTGACAGAGAGTGGCGAGAAAGAGCGGCGCTTGTTTCAACGACCGACGTCCGCAGTCCTGGTCGCTTAACATGCTATCGATTGTGCCCAGCCGGTCGCCAAAGGAAAAACTTTACCTCCTGACGCAGTTTTTCCGAGTTTATCATGAACACCATGTACAGTACTAGACGAAAAATGCGGCGATTTAGGTTAAAAATGCAATCACATTGTAGACTAGCATTTGTTCGTTTAGTTTCAGGAGCTCAGTGACGGTAGCAGGTCCTTTTCCAACATTTTTCAATTGTTTTTAATTTGGCTACTTTATCCGACCCAAAACTTTTGTTTTTAACCCTTTAATTTGTAGCGTTTTTCGTGGTACTCGTGAAAACTAAATTTGTTAACAGGCACTTATCGACCGGAAAGAAGCCTTTTACATGTTCGTCTTTATAAAAAGACTAAAGCAAAGCTAACATAGTGTTCGAAAGTTTATTAAATTAGATTTTATGACGGATTGTGGTTGAGGAAACCTTTTTGGACACGGGTGTCAATTTCTTTTTGCATTTTTCGGCAGTTAATTGTACTTTAGTCATTAAACGTTTAATAGTCACCTAACATTGTATTATGAGAAGAGATAGTCGCAACCATTGCGGTTACAGGACGAAAACGCTTGTTTTTTTTTTGTTGAATATGTGACGATGTATCTTTCCCCGTATCTATGTGTTTATTTTTATGTATGTTTGTACGTAGGTGTTTACATAATGTTTGCAGTGTCCTTGATCTTGTACAAAGAGATACTGTTTATAATTTCGTGTAATCTACACGTTTACTATAGGTTTTATCGTTATATAACATTCTAAATTTGACTATCATTTTTTTAACGAGCCAGTCACGTTTATTTTCGATTGTATGCGCGACATATTGTGTGCTTTCATATTTGTAATAATAGCGGAATTTTTAACAATATTTCTTTTTTTTATGTACGACGAACATTCTGAAATATTTTTACGATTTCCTATAGGTACAGTACACTAGTAGAATTCAAATAATTTTTTTATCGTGAAATAGTTCGGCATTCATTGACAATAAATAGTAAACAAAAATTGTTGTTTTCATTTGTTTAGCCTGCGTAAGCATCAGTGGCTAATTATTTTTTATTATGTCGGTAATTACCGGTGTAAAAAAATAAAAATTGGATCCATATACATTGCTATAATTGCAATAATTTTTATTACTTTATAACTCATATTACGATAATTATTATGTGTGGAAGAAAAGCGTCGTTTTTAATAACTGTTATTCATTTAATCGTATTATTTTTGTCATCAAATTTAAAATAGAATTTTCTTTCATCTTCTAACAATTCTTAGATAGCAAAATGACAAAAGTACATATAGGCAATTGTTCATCGCACTTCAACTTTTCTTGCAAGTGCAACTGTTCAGCAAACTTCAACTTTTTTTTTAAAGTCAGATGCATTTGTTCATAGGTCTTCAACTTTTCATGCAAGTGCAACTGTTCAGCAAACTTCAACCTTTTATGTTCTTGAAGAAAATGAACGTAGTAAGTATACCTATAACATAATAAATACGTATATTTACCGCTAAATGGTTATAAAACTATTAGATAAAAGTAGACGTTACGTTCTCGGGTTTGCTAATTAATTTCTCTACATGGCTGACACGCTATTTGCTAGACAAATAGCCTAAAGGCATCTGTAAAGTATGAATGATACAATCGCATTTTTCTACGATACATGCGTTAATTGGTAATTCAAATTGTATCGTAATACATATCTTTATAATTAGAATAATTTACTATTCTATTAATAAATAATAGTTGTATTAGTAAATTAAACAGTTGACAACTGTATTTACAGTATGTTCAAAGTTAATTACTAATTTATTTTATTTCAGTAGCAAATAAAAAAAAATTCTTACAGAAGTAAATTACAATTTTCTTGTTGTTGTTAAAAGTTTGAAATATCTGACAGATGGCTGATTGTGGTCGCCTACGTTTGACGATTCTTATTTAATAATATCATTAGTATTCGAGAGCAGTACTGACACAAAGTGACCATATATATAAAAGTAAGAAACATGTATTAAGTATTCAATTTGCATAGTCAGCTTTGCTATTATACCTTTTTAAAATAAGCAATTTGCAAGTTGCACTGTATTATTGTAGCAGCAGGACGTCATAAAATGATAAAATTCCAGTCCTGTCTGGAATATTAACCAAAATGTTCTCAAAATATACGACCTATGTGCATAGACGTCGTTGTCAAAACAAAAATGATTCATTATTATTATATTATTCTTATTTCGAGTGCGGTGCCAAAAAGACACTTTCCGGCACGATTTTGTCACAAAATACATAAAATAAATCAAACATAAAAAGGCGCTCGTGAAATTACTGGGAGATGGAAAGCATTTCCCAGTCGCTGACTAGTGGCGGTTATGTAAAAAAGTACGTAGAATCTGATGNGGGCGTTAAAAGGTAAGAAGTCCGGCATCCAAAGTAACTTTTCATGTACTTCTGTCTTTCAGAAATTTTATACTTCACGGTTTTCTAACACTCCAGCACGTTCTGGCGAACAATCGGGAATGACCAACCTAATTGATATTTTATTTTCAAGAGAAAATCGGATATTTCATTAAGTCTGAGGAAGAGCATCACCCAGTTACACAACTTTTGAAATTTTCTTTAAGCGATGTAACAGGAACTGACGATTGTATAAAAATAAAAAAGTATTTCAAAAATAGAAAAAAGTTGAAAGTATCTACTAGAAACAAAAAATGAATTGCAAAGCAAAACCCATAAAATTGAGATCCTATGCTTTCAAAGACAATTGATGTGCAAAACAATAAAAACAAAATCAAACAAAAGAGAAACCATAAAATTGAACCTCTTCTCTAAACAAGTATTAGGAGTGCTAAACAAAAGCACAAAGAGGAAAAACTAAAACAAATGAAATCTTTAGTACCTATACCCATAATCCTGAATATTTATAAATCTCATTAGGTCTTTTCTTTCGAATAAAGGTTACTAAAACTGCATAATACATGTATTATTCTTTAGAAATCCCCGAAAAAACATTTACCCTCTTTCCTCCCTCTCCTATTATATCAACAAGTGTCCACGTGTATGTGGGTCGTCCAATGGTAAAAGATGGGCCGCGTGAGTAGAGATGCGCGTAGCGTCAAGTCGCGTCGCGACGCTGACGGATATGAGAGCGTCGCGACGTACATCGGACGTAATCAGTCGGCGCAATCGCGGCGGCGGTGGTCCAAACAGGAGAGCGTCGGTTTTAGTGGCGGTGCAAGTCGTCGTCAGAGCTAAGGGTCCGCACGAGGCGGCACTGGCTCTGGACATACGCCACCATGGATACCTGAACAGCGACGCCGGCCGTTGCGACGTCTTGTCCACTTCACCGACTTCCTCACTCAATCCCGAGACGCACTCAAACAATAAACTCCAGAAACGAAAAAAGACAAAAGCAATTCGAGAACTGTCAAGGTAAGGAATTTTTCTAGTTAAATTATTTTTCTAACGCACCTCGTAGATGTCTAAATATCATAAAGATCTAGAACCTACTGTTAAAAAAAATTTCGATCGAATTTTTTTAAATGCGATGCACAACTGGTCCTAACTGAACTTCAAACTCAATTACGTAATTTGTTTTTTATTCGGAACGGCAAAAACTTTTTAATATTTGCCCCTCTGGATTGGAAGAAACAAACGAAAACTGAAAGTCAAAGTTAAGGTGCTTGGATTCCCTATCATTAAACACGCGTAAAATAATCTAAATGAAACGTATTGATCCCTATTCATTAATTAAAAATTGTTAGAAAATGAAAAGTATTTATTACCAATCGGTCACATTCTAAGAAGGGTCGAGACTGGTAATTTTATAAAATGGACAAAAATCATTAAATGATTTGTGGAATATAGGCATTGAACACCTAAAAGTTTTTCTATCGTTGTATGTTGTATTTAATTAACTCATTTTGAAAAATCGATCATATTCATCAGAAACACATTTCGTTTCCATGATGACAGCCGTTGTCGACAGTAAACAGGCTACTGATAGTGTTATCATTATGTTGTGTGGTAAGTGATCTTTTTCTCCCTTGCGAATGACTTCCTTCATCCGTTAAAGTTTCACCGATATCGACACCATTATTTTAAATGTGCAGAATTACGGCGTAGAAAAAGTTGAAGATGTTTAAAAAAAACAGCAGCGAACAAATTTTAAGACTGCGTCCTGATGAGACAATTCAAGAAAAAGAAGCATACATTATGGTGAAGAAAAAGTTGAAGATATTTAAAAAAAAGAAGACGGTCGGAAACAAATTTTAATACTGCGTCCTGATGAAACAATTCGAGAAACAAAAAAGCATCTGATACAGTGTATCAATTGAATGATTAAACGAAATTATTATTGTATTATCTAACGAAACGCGCACTGATTCAACACTTTGTTCAAATTAACCGAATTAGCGTAAAGTTAGAATTCAATTAGGAGGGGTGTTGCTCGTATTCGGTGTCAGTAAAACCCCTTTTCATAACGATTTTATCGTCTCCGCACCCTGTCTCACGAATCTGCTTCAATGTTAGATACCTACTACATATAAATGTTAGTTGAAACGCACAATAACTAACTTAGCGACAATCAGATTTTTTATTATATATTTCAGCATATTTTTGAAAATTTTAATGCAAAATATATTGTATTTCTTCAGCTTAATATTAGCGGTCGTAAATCAAAGCGCGCGATACAATTTAGGTTTAATAAAAGTATAATTTTTCCAATAAAACAAATGAGACATACGTTTGTTGTTCTACACCAATCAAACGTCATAAAAAGTTAAGAAATCTCTAACATTTAGACACCTAGCAGATGCTAAGTCGTTTGTTTTCGTATCCGATGCGATTTTGTCCGTCTATAAAAAAAAACAATGCAAATATTCTCCAAGAAAAAGAAAGAGAGAAAGACAACTCTTTGCTGACAGGAAATTAAAAACTCGGCAAGGGACTGTACAAGACGGATGATAAAGGGTAAAATACCTCTTGACAGAGCCAGCTCCAACTAAGAAATGAACTGACAAAAACGAAAATAATGAAGTCGCTTGCCTCAATCCTATTTAACTTTCGTCCGTTCGGATTTGCACTTTTAAAAACAAAATAGAACCTACATATTGCGATGTTCAACTTTATTTTTTGTTCAAAAGTCTTCATAAGCGCTTTTTATACGCATTCTATTGTTCTTTTTTTTTAACTCGAGAGATTTAAATTAATTTGCAGCACCTTAAAGCGAGGTGTTAAGTTTATAAAGGACACATTTGTCGAGGGTTAAACTTGTTAAAAGGCGCATGCAGATCGGATAATGCCATCATCCCTTTGAATAGTGTCAATTTCTACTCGATTCACCATAAGCGTCACGCCGAGGGAGTGAGCTGAGGAAAAAAGAATAAAACAAAACGAGGGAGACAGAGAGGGTGAAGCGGTAGTGTCAAAGACGTCGCAAAACGACGTTCTAGAGTCACAATTTAATAAGTAAACGTAGAGGGTAGCAAGGGCCAAGTGAATGTAATATAATTGCTTCGTCTCAACTAGGCAACCTAATTGATTTACCCCTGTTACTTGCTATCTTCCACTATTAACTTATGCTATACATTAATACGGCGGAGAACTCCCTAATAACCAATAAAACAACTTACAATAAATTGATATCAAGTAAATAACGTCTAAAATTACTCCTGACTCCTGTTCTGTCGTCTACCTTTTATTTTAAAAACAAAACGCATCAATTGTTTCGAAACAACATCCGCCGATTGTCAAGTGTTGTTCAAAATTGCACAGATCCGTATTAACAACATTTTTTCTTTATTTTCGCTCTACAAGTGTTACTCAACTATATCAGTTCACCCTGTACAAACCCCTGCACACTAAGCATCGTTTCTCGCAGTGCTTTCACGACTGAATCCGAAAATTTATTGTCGACAATTGCCACCACTAATAAAAGGTACGCACCCTCCTAGAGAACTATCTAACACATCCGCATTTCATCCGGAAATATGATTATTGCTTGATCCACCAAAATCTACCCCATACATCACATGGTACTCGAGCAGTTGCTTTTAGTGCATAGTGCGAGCGGACGTGCACGGGGGTCTTAATGGGGTTGAATCTGTAAGTGTATGTATCTATGTATGTAGGTACGTCGTCAAAGGGGTGCAATAAGATATCGGGCCGCCTTTATCCGGATAATCCAAAATGCGCTCGTTAATAATTATTTTCACTAAAGAAATTATAATTGTACGAGCACATTTGACTACTTACAAGTTACTTTGATGTGTTTTTGTTTTAGGAAAACAGTTGCTGTGCCCTTTTCTACTATAAACCCCCGGAGTTGGACATTAAAATCGTCGTGAATTGTAAAATCCGATTCGTAAGGAACAAACAGCACCTAAATAGAGACTAGCATTTTACCATAATTACGGAAAAAAAATAAAAGAAAAAAAAGGGTGATGACAGTGATAAATAGATGGGTGTCGGAGACGCGGTTTGGGGCCTGGGTGCAGCGATGTCGAGAGTCGCGCCGCCTCGTGCTGGTCATCGTCGGAATAGCTTTATTACTGGACAACATGCTTTTGACAACAGTTGGTAAGTTGGCACTTACCCTCTTTTTTATATGCGACCCTCATTGTAAAAATCGGAAGGGAAACGTTCTTTACACCCTGTATGTTCTTGCGTTTCAATAAAATAAAAAATCCAACGTCATGCGATTATCCAAACTTATTTAATTTCTAAGTTGTTACCTTAATGCAGAAAAAGTCATAATTCTAGCATGAATTCCGGCCGTGGAAGCCTACTCAGAGAAAATTAAAAAGGAAAATTTACTTCAATATTAAAGGGATATTTACAATTACAATTTATCCTACTAGCCCGTTGCTTTGTAAGCGAAAATAATAAAAATTACAATTTGAACCCGAATTTGTAAAAATAAAATCCTAGAAGAAAAAAATGACTAGGAATTTTAATTGATATTACAAATTTAATTGTAATAATTAAGAAACAGAATAATTTTTAAAGAAACATNACAAATTATATTGAAAGAGACTTGAAATAATTCTTAAAAAGACATGTCAAAATTAAGATTAGTACAAGTTACCTAATAATTCTATTCAGTCATTTACAATGAAAAATTGTAATTATTGCATTGTCATACAAACTTGTCCGTGTATGTTTTTCCATATAACTTCTTTGTTGGAAGAAAATATGCGCCCTTTCTAACTCAGCTAGAGTCGAATCATTATCAATTCAAACAATAACTTCAAACAAATTCTTCATTTGAAAAGATGAAAATAAAAAAAAAAATGAAACTATGAAAGACATCTAAACATAACCAATTAAAGGAAGCAATCTACTTAAAGAATGCTTAAAAATAAAGGACAAAATACAATTAAATACAGGAAAAAGGAAAGGTGAAAAGGGAAAAGGGCCAATAGTGGTTAAAGTAACATTTACATTTAACGATGTCTTTGCTATGTCACGCAAGAGATTCTAGCACAGTAAAATGTAACAACCAGTTTAGATAGAAAATTTTCTAAAAAGCCAAACAGCCTTAAGAAATATCTCTTTCTTTTTCTTCGTAATCGGAAGTTCATGCAACTTCTTCACTAATTAACTTCTGCCATGGAGCTCATTTAAACTTGCGAAAGATTTCAAGCGATATTGTTTCAAGAACAATCGATACTTATAAGTACATAACTACCAGAGGTATTAATTAAAAGTTGATTTTCGATGCTATCATTTCTGTGCCTATGTATATATATTCTGGTACATAGATTCATTTCATCACCGTTATATATATATACATATATAGGGTGTCCCAGTTATAATAATTAATATTTATACCACGGATTCCTACGGACATTACGGGAATGTTATAACACTTTTGACTATTGAAACAAAATAAGAAATTATAAAATTATAACAGTTTTGATGCCGGCCCTGCACAATCGCAAATTAATTACGATTGCCAGCTGATCGTAGAAAAAGTCACCTTCAGTAGGTCGGAATCAGCTGCTTTTTGGGGTGATGTTATTGTTTATGTTTGATATTAAGTTACGGATCAGCCGAAGAAAATGAACTGGCGTTAAGGTCCATTAGATGACAACTACGTACCAATCACAATCGAAAATCCCATGATCGTAAATTGAAGTGGACCTAAAGTAGACCATGATGTCGAGTATTATATTATTTTAAATAGAAAAAAAATTTTAACGGCTACGGAATAGTTAGAAGCGGTGCACAAACAACCCTCACCACCCAGCGTTTGGTAAACGTTTGTAAGATAACGTACTGGTGTACGAAAACAAATGTATGTGTTATGGTTGTAAAAGTTGAGACAAGATGCAGACCTACTTTGACCATTCTCATGTGTTAAACGTTAGTTTTGCCTGGCAGGGCTCATTAACCCCACGTGGAGTAATACAAGAATGTGTCCAGAAGGACCAAGCTGGTTATTTTGTTTTCATTAAATGTAAAAAGGTAAATATTGATATAACCTGGGCCAAAATTCGCAGCAACTGGGTACGCCGCTGTTGCATTGAAACGAATGACGGACAATGTCAACATTTTTTATAAAAGGCACGCTCTTTTCTTTTTCACTTTTACCTTTTTTGACGTGACAACGTCTTATAATTCGATGGAGCCGGCTGCAGGCACGAAAAAACATGACTCATGCGGCGTTACCTCGCTCTGAGGCGTTCCATTTAAGGCTTGAAGTGCAAGCGAGAGCGCGGAACGAGCGACAAAGAGGCACAATCGGCCTCCACGTTCGGCAGCGTTCGACATCTGTCTCTCTACTACTTGAGTGAGCGATGCGTCCGCGTGGACAGCTCCTATACAATAATACATTTCCATTCCATTCCATCAGTATTTTCTTATGACGTTGTCACGTTCAACTATCGTCAGTAAACCGACTTTACAGACAACCGATTTTTTACAAGGTGGAAGTGCATTCGGCTTCTTCCCCATAGGTACTTGTTACACCCACACTAGATCAGCTGAGCGACGTTGGTCGCCTAGATCCAGGCCCGTAATGAAACAAATTGTACGTCCAAATTTACAAAGACGATTTCGGAGCTCAATTGTCACCGGATTGAAAAATTGTATAACACTTTTTTGTTGTATTTTGTGCCAGGAATCCACGGTTTACTTTTTTTAACTTCCCATTAGGAAGTTATTGTAATTGGGTCGAAAAGTGAAATCGGAATTTTCATTATATTTCCACGTTTTAACATATTAGTAGCATGCTAGCCAATTTTTTTGATGATGTGTGTATGTACGTACGTACGTACGTACGTACGTACGTACGTATGTACGTACGTTCGTATGTCAGCATTTTTTTCGTTTTCGATATCTCAAGAACGGATTGAGATATCGCCCTCAACCAAAATTTTTTCGAAAGATATTATCATAATGAAGATCTGAAAGAAATTTGAACGAAATCGGTCAAGCCGTTTTTTTTTTATAAAAAAAAAAACGAATTAATTACAAACAATTTAATTAAAATACGTTCTAATCTAATCACAACAATGAAGTTACGGAATCAATAATAACGAAATATCATTATTCAAGACAGGGAATAACATATTATAATAACATATTATATTTATTATTGTGCCGCGTTTTTTTCAAACTTTAGAAACGAATGTACTTTACAATAACTGTATTATCTAATGGGAAGTTAGTCGTATTAGCACCGATCAAAGTGTGCTCAGACCAATTTTTAATTATTATAAATGGGACACCCTGTATAGTTATAAATATGTATTAGCGTTTCAGCCGCCGAAAGCATTAGGGTTTGATGGTTGTGGCACATTATTTTACTATTATTGTAGGTATATTTTTAGTGGGCGGCTCCCTTCCTCTACCTAAATTATTATTGAACACAATACAAGCTATAGTAAACATAAAACGGCATTAAATTTTCGTTTTTCTCCCTTAGACGCGTCCAACCGTTAAAAATCGAACGGCGGCGTTCGTATTATTTCATAGGACGAATAAAGGCAGCGATTTTATAGCACTCCTTGCTTTCGTTCAAATTGCGACATTACATTTAACATTCTATTCAGCGTAAGAAGCTACCGAACAAAAATTACCACACAGCACTTTCCTTTTGTGTATAACTAATGGTTCCAAATGGCCATAAATTTTCTCCGGGGAAAACACGCTTTTACAGTACAATATCCCGCCAAAGAAATATTACGGCGGGTCAATAGGTATTAGGTAAGTTTCAAATGTTAGAAATTCAAAATCGTCCGGCTAATTTCGATTTTTCTTCTCTGACACTACTGCCTCTTGCAATAATCGCATGTCTTAATCTCCGATGTCGATTGAATAATTTTCATAATTTTATCTCGTATTCCTATTGAAAAAAACTCATATCATCCTACCCTGAGCTAATCTTTGCATTTCCCTAAAACTAGAACATCCCACATCCTTAACTATTTGCGAACAGTAATCCAATCTAGGTCTACCTCTAGTCCTCTTGTTCTTGCTTCTAATATGTCTCGATATCCCGTCCATATTACGTACCCCTACAGCGCCCCGCTCCAGGCATAAACCTTTAATAACCTTTATATATTTTTTTTAAATTAACTCTTCGCAAGCAAAGAAGTGACTTCTTTTTATTGAAAGCAAATCGACCCTGTACTATCCTCTGCTTTATATCCCTACTACTCCTTCCGTCCTGACTTATCTGACTTCTTAAATACCTAAAATCAACCACTTCTTCTAATGTTTCGTCCCCTATCTCTATGTTTGCTGTTTCTCTACTTTCTCTTCCATTGCATACCAGTATTTTTATTTTACTTTTACTTATTTTCATACACACTGTTTTGTCAATACCGCTTCCATTTTATTAACTATCCCTAACTGCTCCCTGCTATACGCATAATCCTGAATATTTATAAATCTCATTAGGTCTTTTCTTTCGAATAAAGGTTACTAAAACTGCATAATACATGTATTATTCTTTAGAAATCCCCGAAAAAACATTTACCCTCTTTCCTCCCTCTCCTATTATATCAACAAGTGTCCACGTGTATGTGGGTCGTCCAATGGTAAAAGATGGGCCGCGTGAGTAGAGATGCGCGTAGCGTCAAGTCGCGTCGCGACGCTGACGGATATGAGAGCGTCGCGACGTACATCGGACGTAATCAGTCGGCGCAATCGCGGCGGCGGTGGTCCAAACAGGAGAGCGTCGGTTTTAGTGGCGGTGCAAGTCGTCGTCAGAGCTAAGGGTCCGCACGAGGCGGCACTGGCTCTGGACATACGCCACCATGGATACCTGAACAGCGACGCCGGCCGTTGCGACGTCTTGTCCACTTCACCGACTTCCTCACTCAATCCCGAGACGCACTCAAACAATAAACTCCAGAAACGAAAAAAGACAAAAGCAATTCGAGAACTGTCAAGGTAAGGAATTTTTCTAGTTAAATTATTTTTCTAACGCACCTCGTAGATGTCTAAATATCATAAAGATCTAGAACCTACTGTTAAAAAAAATTTCGATCGAATTTTTTTAAATGCGNTTATAGAATAGTAAAATACTATCTTTTATTTCTCTCCATTTAACGACCACTCTTTATAACGCCGAAAAATGTTCAGTCCCTTAAGTGTCGTTATATAGAGTTTACACTGTACTTCTCTACGTTACTGCTCCAGCTCTGTAACTGCCTGTTGCTCTTTATACAAAGTCAATATCACTCTTCTATCTCCGTAACTCATCCCTACATTTTTAAGTATATTTAACATTGTCAAAACCTTTCCCTAAATCTACTAATCCTATGTACTCATTCCTTCCTTTTTTTATCATTTCGAGAAAAAAAGAAAAAACAATTGACAATAAAAATCAAAACTATTTAAATTGAAAATTTTACTTACGATTTTGCGTTTGTGGGTGTGGGGGTCAGTCCTGAACACAGCCTTTGTGATAATGACGAAGTGAATTTCGTTTGGTCAATGCGGAAAGATTATCTTCAAACAAGAGGTCGAGCCGAGGATTGAAATGGCAAGACGGTCAGTCAACGATCTGTAACAGAAACGATTAAATCGGGATAAAGAATCATTACTAGACCATTTCTGATCTCCAGCATAGCCAATTAATTTTATGCCATCGTGGACTTGAAAAGACTTACAGGCTACAATGGTAATTCGTTATCTCTACGTTACGGTACTGTAGAGAACGTCTAATTAGGAGACATTTGTCTTCCGAATGCGGGGCCAATCCAAATGAAACAACTTATTCTAATACTTTTTTACGTAAATAATTAATTTTTCTAATTTCGATTTACTTAATTATATTAACTAATTTTATAGAAGCATACAGCGGTCACATAATACCATATTAATCATATAAAGATATTGGGTAGGGTGCTTATAATGTTTAATAATGTACCTACTGGAAAGGGAAAACTTCATCAAAGGCTTTTGTGTCTAATTGCGAGACCATAGCAAAGCTCATTAGCAAGCACGTAATGATCTTGGAATTACATACGTTTACTAAACGTCAAGAAAAGCTCGCTTACATATATATGCATTGTGTTATGTTGACACAAAGGGAACTTTGAAATAATTATTAACACCTTGATGTAACGAGTTCAAAATATATCGTACATGAATATTGATCTTCTATTGATGAAATTCAAGAAAGCGCTGGTTAATTTTAAGTATTTTAGAAATTGGTTTACGAGGGCGCTTATGTGGACAAAGGTATGATAATATGTGCAGAATGTCGTGGTATAAATGTATTTTGAATTTGGAAATGAATTATTAATGCAGAATGCTTTAAATGGAAGTATTAGTGAGGTTAGAGAAGTCAGATGAAGTGAAAAAGCGCTCGTAAATTTTAAGTACCTTAGAAATTTATTTGGAAGGGCGCTTATGTGCAAAGGGGTACAGAAATATGTGCAGAATGTTATGGTATAAATGTATTTTCATTTCGACAACGATTTATTACAGTAGAATGCTTCAAATGAAAGTATAGTGAGGTTAGAGTAGTCAGATGAAGTGAAAAAGCGCTCGTAAATTTTTAGTACTTTGAAACTCGATTTGGAAGGGCGCTTATGTGCAAGAAGGTGCAAAAATATGTGCAGATTGTCATGGTATAAGTGTATTTTCAATTGGACAGCGGATTATTAAGCTAGAATGCTTCAAATGGAAGTATTAGTGAGGTTAGAGTAATCAGATGAATTGAAAAAGCGCTCGTAAATTTTTAGTACTTTAAAAATTGATTTGGAAGGGCGCTTATGTGCAAGAAGGTGCAAAAATATGTGCAGATTGTCATGGTATAAATATATTTTAAATTTAACAACGATTTATTACAATAGAATGCTTTAAATGGAAGTATTAGTGAGGTTAGAGTAATCAGATGAATTGAAAAAGCGCTCCTAAATTTTTAGTACTTTAAAAATTGATTTGGAAGGGCGCTTATGTGCAAAAAGGTACAAAAATATGTGCAGAATATCATGGTATAAATGTAGTTCCAATTCGACAACGATTTATTACAGTAGAATGCTTCAAATGAAAGTATTAGTGAGGTTAGAGTAGTCAGATGAAGTAAAAAACCGCTCGTAAATTTTTAGTACTTTGCAAAATGATTTGGAAGGGCGCTTATGTGCAAAAGGGTACAAAAATATGAGCAGAATGTCATGGTATAAATTTAGTTCCAATTCGACAACGATTTATTAAGGTAGAATGCTTTTATTGGATATTGCAATGCAAAATGTATTTACAACAAAGCATGGAATTACTCTACCACAGTGTTAAAACAAGGTTGGAATACTGATGAATGCCCAGACAATTTTTCAAATCCAAAATTCCTTTAATATGCGAACTCATGAGCAGAATTATGTAAAAAAGTAACTAATGCTATCTCTGTGTAATAGTCAAACAGGCTGGCGTGCTGTAAATTCAAAATTGACAATGTTATTAGTGTCACATGCCGATATCGGATTTTGTTCACAGTTCACTTCCCTCTGCTCAATTCTACACTCCCGATTTATCATTAATTCTTCAACTGCCAATAACAATTAATACCTGTTAAAAGCCGATATTTCAATATCACAATGTTTCAACCTTCAAAATTTCAAAAAGGCTACAGCTACATAATTTATTTCAGTTGGGGGTGAAATCAGGCCAATCAATCGCCTTCGTTTGAAAAGAACAAGTTAATGCTTTTTTTCGTTTTCGTCGAAAATCAATTTAATTTATCGTATAGATCAAGCTATTGTTAGAAACAATTCGACTTCCGTTTTCTTCAAATAATAAAACGATTAAACCATTCACACAAGAAAGTGCTTAACTCGGATAAATATTCACCCTTCCATCAAGAAGCTACCTATCGCTCATCGTTTCGTTCGATCAGATTGTGCGAAGCAATAAAAAGGAGAGTGTTTTCTCACCCTATAAATACGGCCGCCGCGTCCGTTTATGTAGCAAGCAAAAACGGGGAAAAGGAAAAGAATTCGACGGCGAAAAAGATGAACAGACCGGACCAACAAGGTCTCTCATACATTTTCAACGCGAACCTCTATTTTCTATTTAACTGGTAAGGCATGGGCCATTCGTCAGGAACTATTACAGTTGTAAATTAAATCGGGGCGATAAACAAAAGTATCTCCGTATAACTCTCACCGACCCCAATAAAAGGAATAAACTGTAGTATCCTTTCATAAATTACAAGCACGAGGAGCCCAAACAACCCGCCTCTCGCCTCAAAACCCTTCCTAAATCTTCATACACCTATATACATTTTAAATTCATTAATAAATAAACAAAACCCGCCGCAAATGTTTTCAATTGTTATACAAAAAAAAAAGTGAAATACTGCAACGTGAAAAACAAATGCTGATCAACGATTTTTAAAAACAATAGCCACTTCGTTAAAACAATATCTATTTAGAAAGCTACTGTTCTTTTGTTAATGAAATAAAAGAATTATACATTTTGTTTTTTCAACTTTTTTTTGGTGTTGCTTGTTGCATTTGACCTAGATTTCGAGGAAGAAAGAGATAGGGGTAGAGTTCAGACTGTTAAAAATGTATGAGGGTAGTTGATAGCGCGATTCCTCCCTAAGAACAGAACATATCGCCTTATCCACTCAAACCGGATGACATTAGCAATGGAAGTTACACTCTCTCAACCTTTTTCGCCACAATGACAAGGGTTTTGCGGAACATACGGACTACCAGTCGCAAAGAACGGCGCCCCCTTTTCACGATTCAAACTGATTTCTGAGACGCAATAAATTATTCTTTTTAAGCGTCCGACCGATGAATGAGGCACTTAAATTCCGAAAAGAAATCCAACTGGGATCTGTGTCTATAACATTTACGAAATCAAATTTGTTTAAACCCACCCTTCTAACGCCAAATATTATTTATTAACTTGAATAAAGCGCTAGATGTTTCATCACAAGTCAACCATATGAATCGATGATCCTTTGTTTCGATTTGTTTGTTAAAGTCGTCGTCCATTATGGTTATCAATTGTTATCGCAATGTCGCTTTAGTCTGCCATTATCATTTTTCAACTGTTATTTTTAGTATTATTATTCTTGGAGGCCAAGGTCACTCCTGATCTTCAAATGTTACTATATCCTAAATTATGTTTGTATTATTACAAAATGACATACAGGGTGTAAAAAAATTAGGATTCAAACGAGAAAATTTTGGTTTTTGTTTTGTAGTTCCGATTATTCCGGAATTTCTTTACGACATTAACCATCCGAACGAAACGTTGGCAGCAGAATTGGAAATGGATAGAAACGCGGAAGTTCCGAAGCCAACTGAATTAATACAACCGATAAAGTGCGATTGTTCTTACAACAATTACAACGCAAGTAACGTCGCAGCTGTCACCGAAATTCCGGGTAAAAATATTGAAAGAAAGTTTCAAGGACAACAAATAGTAACAATCATTATTGTATGTATTTAGATAATGGGACCACTCTAAGTCCTGAAGCAATCAAAAAGAAGAAACGTCACAAAGACCTAGTTCAAGAAACGGTCGCAGTGGGTATAATGTTTGCCTCGAAGGCATTTGTGCAGTTGTTGGCCAATCCCATTGTGGGACCTCTAACTCACAAGTAACGCGCTCCCTGTTTGTCCCACGTATCCCTCAAATAACTTTTGTTTTATGTTACAGAATAGGCTACAGTATACCCATGTTTACAGGTTTTGTAATCATGTTCCTATCAACGCTGAGTAAGTATTTTTTGCATGTTTATAAACCGAAGTGTTGATTAAAAATTAACTTCCTAGTTGGAATTATGAAATAGAATATCTTCAAAATAGGTTTTTAATATTATATCCCTTTTAAACCCTCTTCCTCATCCGTCGCCGTTTTCAATCACGCGACCCGCTCCACTATTTCCTTAATGAGGTACCTACCGAGAATTTAATTCTGAAGCAATTTGAGTTAGAGAGCGAAATTAAACGAGTCGCTTGGCGATCCAGCTACTTGTTGCCCATTATCTACAAGTGTTTTATAACAGCGTCAGCTTTAGATTACTAACCTGTCGAGGTTGTGCAGTTCTTTCTTTTTTTTGTACACCCTCTTCCAGACTTGACGTTTTAATCGCTCCTTCAAGCGTTTACCTGAAAATCAACATCGAAAATTAATCGGATACAAAAGGTTATAGTCGAATAAGATGAGATAAGAAACTACTGGCGTTGATGGTTTTTATCTTTATAAGTTCATTTATAGTCAGTATTATTCACACCCACTTAAATTGTACGAAAATCAGTCATGAATATTCAACTGTTTATGAGAAAAACATTAAATACATTCAAAAATAATTTTTATTTTATTAATTTCTGAACCGATTCGAATGAAATTTGTTTCAGTAATAAGTTAAATTAGAAACTATTAAAAAAACTAGCAAAGCATTCCGAAGATAATTACATGGAAAAAGAAGATTTTGAAAACATCCAGATTCAAGACGCATCGTTGATAAGTGACATTAAGTAAAAAACGTATGTAATCTCATAGTGTCAACGGTTATCGAAAGCGGTGTCAGAGTTACAATTGCTACGTCATTGTTGAATATATAAAATAAATTAAAAATAAAAAGGCGCTCGTGAATTTACTGGAAGACGGAAGGCATTTTCTAACCAATCAAAAGTGAGAGTTATGTAAAAAAAGTACGTAGAATCTGATGGTACCATCAGTTTTTGAGTGCGGTCCCAAAAAGGCGCTTTCCGGCACAATTTTGTCACAANAGATAATTACATGGAAAAAGAAGATTTTGAAAACATCCAGATTCAAGACGCATCGTTGATAAGTGACATTAAGTAAAAAACGTATGTAATCTCATGGTGTCAACGGTTATCGAAAGCGGTGTCAGAGTTACAATTGCTACGTCATTGTTGAATATATAAAATAAATTAAAAATAAAAAGGCGCTCGTGAATTTACTGGAAGACGGAAGGCATTTTCTAACCAATCAAAAGTGAGAGTTATGTAAAAAAAGTACGTAGAATCTGATGGTACCATCAGTTTTTGAGTGCGGTCCCAAAAAGGCGCTTTCCGGCACAATTTTGTCACAAAATACATAAAATAAATCAAACAATAAAAAGCGCACCTGAAATTACTAGGAGATGGAGAGCATTTCCAAGTCGCTTACTAGGGCCGGTTATGTAAAAAAGTACGTAGAATCTGATTGTACCATCAGTTTTTGAGTGCGGTGCCAAAAAGACATTTTCCGGCACGATTTTGTCACAAAATACATAAAATAAATCAAACATAAAAAAGCGCACCTGAAATTACTAGGAGATGGAGAGCATTTCCAAGTCGCTGACTAGGGCCGGTTATGTAAAAAAGTACGTAGAATCTGATGGTACCATCAGTTTTCGAGTGCGGTGCCAAAAAGACACTTTCCGGCACGATTTTGTCACAAAATACGTAAAAAAATAAAAATTGGATCCATATACATTGCTATAATTGCAATAATTTTTATTACTTTATAACTCATATTACGATAATTATTATGTGTGGAAGAAAAGCGTCGTTTTTAATAACTGTTATTCATTTAATCGTATTATTTTTGTCATCAAATTTAAAATAGAATTTTCTTTCATCTTCTAACAATTCTTAGATAGCAAAATGACAAAAGTACATATAGGCAATTGTTCATCGCACTTCAACTTTTCTTGCAAGTGCAACTGTTCAGCAAACTTCAACTTTTTTTTTAAAGTCAGATGCATTTGTTCATAGGTCTTCAACTTTTCATGCAAGTGCAACTGTTCAGCAAACTTCAACCTTTTATGTTCTTGAAGAAAATGAACGTAGTAAGTATACCTATAACATAATAAATACGTATATTTACCGCTAAATGGTTATAAAACTATTAGATAAAAGTAGACGTTACGTTCTCGGGTTTGCTAATTAATTTCTCTACATGGCTGACACGCTATTTGCTAGACAAATAGCCTAAAGGCATCTGTAAAGTATGAATGATACAATCGCATTTTTCTACGATACATGCGTTAATTGGTAATTCAAATTGTATCGTAATACATATTTGTTGCTAGCATCAGTAC
>NW_020439244.1:652277-726406 GCF_000699045.2 Agrilus planipennis
CGATTTTGTCACAAAATACATAAAATAAATCAAACATAAAAAGGCGCTCGTGAAATTACTGGGAGATGGAAAGCATTTCCCAGTCGCTGACTAGTGGCGGTTATGTAAAAAAGTACGTAGAATCTGATGGTACCATCAGTTTTCGAGTGCGGTGCCAAAAAGACACTTTCCGGCACGATTTTGTCACAAAATACATAAAATAAATTTTGTAGTTTTAAATATATTTAGAAATTTAAAAATCAATTCCTATACATAAGTGTTCATAAAACAATTTCTAGCTCCAGACTATGATTTTGTCTATACGAAGTCGACTTGTTATATTTCTGTAACTAGGATTATTTCTGAATAATTTGTTATTTTCAAAATTTACAACCGGCTTTAAGTGCCCGCTGGTTTTCCTCGAGTCCGCGCCGTATTTTATAAATACTGAAAATAGTTTTAAGTACAAATAGTTGAAAAACTTTAAAGTAGCATGCGGACGTGTTCTCTTGAAGGGAATTAATTTATTTGATCTTTGCATTTATATTATTATAATTTATATTTTAACAAAACATGCAAGATACTCGATGCAGTTTTGATTTGATAAACATATGTATTGCATGTGGTTTGTGGCTTTAACATATGACTACCATAAAAGTGCATATTCAATTCATGAAACGCGAGAAATGTGGTTTTCTTCTGGTACAGCCGATCGCCCCTGTTACCATGTAACAAATGTATGGTTGCGTTTTTGTTTAAACAAACGCAAGAAATTATACTTATGCTTGGTTCATCTCAAGATCGATTATCTTCTGTTTATTGTCCAATTCGATTTAAAACAATTGAGCAAGATACATTTTGTTGCACGTAGACATCTGCAAATCACTGATAACAATTGAAACAGTTGCAGCAATGAAAGTTGAAGTTGCGAGCGTATTATGCGCTCCGATTTGGTAATGCTTTTAACTTTTAATGAGCAGTAATTAACTTGATTTCGAATTATAAGAGTTTGATTAGGAATCGGGCACATTATTGTACAATTTTCGTCACATTTCTTAACAAACTTCTGCGTTATAATGAGTCGTTGTTAATTAGTGTGTAAATGTTATGCCAGTAGTTATCTATTCCGGTAACATTGGAAGGCGATCATGTAAATGTATAACGGAATAAGTTTAAAAATTAGGATTTGTTGGCCGGCCAAAAGAAATCAGGGCGCCGGCGACTGAACTCCAAAGCAAGACACAGAGGAAACGAAAAAACGAGTGTGTAGTGTGTCGATATGTAAGCATGTACTTTAAGTAGGTCGTGTCAATGCTGAAATTAGCAAATCCTGACCAATCCACGAAACAATGTGTTGCGCAGTTGTTTTAGTTATACTTTTGTTTGTGGTGCCCACTGTTGAATTTCAGAAATAACAAAAGCAAAACCTACACGTAGTCGAAACAATCAGTCCCTGATAAGAGTAGAGTTGAAAAATACTAATGTTTATAAATTTTTACAACAAACTGGGACGTATTATCACGCCGACTACGAATAACGACCGCCTATTAAAAGAAAAATGCAGACTGAAATTAAATGGAGCAAATCAATTTTTCACGGTGAATGTTCTGTTTTCGTTCAAAAGTCTTTAAATTCATTTGTTTTTGAAAAGCAACACTCGGAAAATGTTTTACGCTCTTTTTACGGCTTTGTTTACGTCTTGCAATAATATATTTTGCATTCGAAGGTTGCTCGTAGTTCTATGATTAAAATAATAACGTCTAAAGTATGTTAGAACACAGTTAGCACAAACAAATAAATCATTAGAATTATAATTACTTTTATTGCATTTGAATCAGTCACTCAGGGCTGCAAGTATAAATTAATAGTGCAAGACAGATAATGTAAACATAAAATGTGTATTTATAATATGCACTGAATATTACTAAGCAATGGCGATCCAACATACCGTAATGTAATCTAATCCATAAACCAAAAAGACAAATTCTAGTTATGAGTATCTGTATGGAAAATAAGCTGTGCCGCAATCTAAGAAAAATTCCTTGGAAGTGTCTCCTCGGAAAAAAAAAACCCCCGAAAAATTTCTCCTCGGAAAAAAACCCCAGAAAAATTTTTCCTCGCAAACAAATGCCCCGAAAAACGATGGCCTAAAGTTAATTCAGTATCCCATTAAAACCGACGAACCATCAACTGTTTTTTCCAATGCTTCTTTTCGATTGTTTTGTCTAAAGTTGGTTTCATTTAAATTCCCATTATTGAGATGTGCAATTGTTTTCCCGAAAATGAATTTCGCGTCGGAGTGACGATAAAATGGTCGAGTACCCGTGCATATAGCGGCTACTGTTGGCGCTGCGTTTGCTACAGCCTTGACGTAGTCGGGTTCTACAAACTTA
Organism: Agrilus planipennis; assembly: GCF_000699045.2. Classification (NCBI taxonomy): domain Eukaryota; kingdom Metazoa; phylum Arthropoda; class Insecta; order Coleoptera; family Buprestidae; genus Agrilus; species Agrilus planipennis. The sequence continues at coordinate 654,650 of NW_020439244.1, forward strand.
ATTGTGTGTATGTAACTAACCACGGTGCACTAAAATAATGTTGGATTGGTAATGCAGCTACAGCGCTATACATTTAATGCACTTTAGTCGTTTTAAAGCGCAATTATTGCAATAAAAATAGAAGGCCTTGCCTGGCTTTGCCACGTAATAATATCGCGTTCTCACACGAATGCCATTTAGAAACGGTATAGAAAGCATTGTTTCACCTGTTACCGCACAAACAACAACAACGGTAAACCATCCACCCACGCGATTGTCTAATAGTCGCAAGTCAAAATTTGCTAAATTCCAAAACAAAAGAGATAACGGTTACATTTAATCTCTGGAAGAAAAAGTTATAACAAACGTAGATCATAATAGTCTTATGTGTCAAGATCCCAATGGTAAAAATTGTAGTCCTTCTAAAGGACAATGGACAATTTATTGTGCATATAATAATGGTTGCGTGGTGTTCAGGCTTCAGGAAGAATTTAGAGTTTTGAACCTAACAAATTTTCGTCAAAATGCTATATGGGGTCCCTATAGACTCTTGGGGGTTATAACTGTCACCCCTTGGCGGATTCTTCATTCTTTTTTTATATGACTGTATGTTGCTGTGTGTTGAATATTAGTATAGAGACGGCTTGTTGGTTCCTGAAATAAAGAAATATTCTCTATGCTGTAACTAATCATTAGACGACTGGGCCCGCATCTGGCCTCTCTAGGCGATGTAGTAAATCCTTGTTAATTCTGTTTTATATTAGTTGCTGTCGCCTGGCATCGCGGCGTAATCCTTCTTGGTAACTAGGACGATTAAAAATGCACTAAAACAGTTAATAGTTCGTAAAAGTGGCAGCGTGATCGTAGTGACCTACGACAATGACAAAAGCGTAACGCTATGTACTTATCTCTCTTCGTACGTGTTACTGTGACGGCATATATAAGAGCTACATTACGTTTATTATTTATTTTCCATAAACAATATCTATGTATAATTATCCTCTCGTTTACATATTTAATATGTGGGCTACCACCTAATAAGTCATACTATACGATAACAGCTGAAACGCTGCATCGACAATGTTCTCTCTTCGCTTTTGTTATTTTTCTATGTGATTGAAAACGCGCTGCAAATGTTATAAATTAATAATAAATGACGGTGCCGTTATTATCGCCGACGTAGAAAGGACCAATCGGCACGTTTAGAATTGCAAGAATTTGCAATGTTGGTGTTCTTGGAAAACGGGAAAGAAAGAAAAATAAAAACAAGGCGTTTCATGACGCGGTCACGTTTTTACTGTTGTTTATGCTCAGATACGAAATGCTAGTGTAATTATAATATGTCGGTACAAAAAAATTACATTTAATTTATTGAGAATTTAATTTATCGTATCCATTGAGATGATGTGGTGCTATAGGAGAATGTAAAAAATGCCCTAGGAGTTATTAGATAGAGAAAGAGAAGAAGGGGGGTGGTGGGCACGGTGTTAAGGAAGTCCGTAAGAAGTGTAACTTGGTATTATTAGGATATCTTTTAAATAATACCTCAAGAGTTACTCTGCTACCATAACACTTGATAGTAGGTACTTGCCAAATTAAATTTGGAAAAAACAAAAGAAAGTTTCTTCACATTTTGTTCTCAGTCATTTGAAATAAATTAGTTTTCATGTTAGAAAAAAAACTTTTTACTTTTAAGTATTCACTATAAGAAATGGTTCGTAAGTGTACAAGTCCATAAAATTTGTGTGTGTGCGTGGGGTATGTATATTGTTCAGGCATTTCTGCTTTGTCACCTTTGTAATGCATAAATGCATTCGAAATGCATCAGAGAGATGATGTATATATACATGAATGCATAACATACAAGCGATTGTTATTGTTGTTTGTGTTGCATTGAATGAATTTTATTATTTGTAATTTGTTTTCGTTCTCACAAGGGACTCGGCCGTTTCTCACTTGTTTTGTAGCGTACCTACCCGATGATAAAACGGGGCCTTTGTTCTTATTGTATACACATTTATGAATAATAACGATCGCATTGCGGTACACCTTATTGTTATTACTTCTACCACTGGGCGAGTGAGTGAGTGGATGGTCTTATCGTTTTAATGCACTCTTCGTGTAATATATCAGTCTACACACCGCCCATTTTTCTTCCATGAAATCCTTCGGGATCTACAGATTCTTCCCTACGTTGTGGTCTTTCCAACTTGTGTTGCCATAAGATCTTACCGTGAACAAAATTATCAAGTAAGATTGTTTGGACCACCTTTAACCGACAAACCGTCAACGCGGTGTGGTCGGTTCTTTGGCTCGTTGTGGTCCAAAATTCTGCAATCACTCGCTGCATTTGATTGCTTAGTTGTCGTTGTGGTCACTAAAATTCTATACGTTTATCTTAATGTGCTTGTTGTTGTCAGACGTTCAAATGATGTTGCGGTTATTTTTAATCGTTGTGGTCCAACATTTGTTACGTTGTGGTTGAAATAATTTAACCAATGAAAGTATTCATGGATATCAATTGGTGTAATTGATGTGGCTGATTATTTGGCATGAGATTGGTCAAAATTGTACGTTTATTATAATCTTATCGTTGATATCAACCGTTTACATGATGATGGGTGAGCTTTTCGACTCGTTGTGGTCCAATATTTCGTGTCTTAGATGATGTCTCTGACCCCGTAACATATTGTGGTCAAACTCGGTAGGTTTATTTTAGTCTGTAAATTAATGTCAAATGCTTAAGGTGTGGGGTGGGTTTTTTAGCACGTTGTGGTCCAATATGTCGTGTGTTGTTGCGGAAATTGGAATTCGTTGATCTAAATCTATGTAGTAAATGATGTCTCTGACCCCTTAGCATATTGTGATCAAACTCGTTAGGTTTATTTTAGTCTATAAACTAACTTCAAACGGCCAAGGTACGGGGTGGGCGTTTTAGCTCGCGTTGTGATCCAATTATTGACGTCTGCGATTTGCTTCTCAAACGTCACGAAAATGACCCGTTTTTGAAGCGCATCATCACTGGGGACGAAAAATGGGTTGTATGCAACAACGTCAAACGCAAGTGGTCATGGAGCAAAAAAGATGAACCGGCTCAAACCATTTCCAAAGCCGATATTCACCAAAAAAAGGTGATGCTGTCTGTTTGGTGGGATTTTAAAGGAATCGTTTTTTTTGAGCTTTTACCGAATAACACAACGATTAATTCGGAAGTCTACTGTCATCAGCTGGACAAACTGAATGATGCACTTCAACAGAAAAGGTCAGAACTAATCAACAGGAAAGGTGTAGTGTTTCACCAAGACAACGCGAGACCTCACACAAGTTTGGTCACTCGCCAAAAGCTTTTACAGCTTGAATGGGATACAATGCTACACCCACCATATTCTCCAGACCTGGCACCATCGGATTATTATTTGTTCCGGTCACTCCAAAATTTTTTAGACGGTAAAACCTTCACCTCAAATGAGGAGGTCAAAAACCTCCTCGATCAGTTTTTTGCCAGCAAAGACCAAAAATTTTATGAGCGTGGAATTATGCTACTACCAGAAAGATGGCAAAAGGTGTTGGACCAGAACGGTCAATATATAATTTAATAAAGTATTTGTTTATTATACGAAAACTGTCTTTCATTTCCACAAAAAAAAAACGAAATGACTTTCCGAACAACCCTATAATTGATGTCTTTGACCCCTTAGCATATTGTGGTAAAACTCGTTAGGTTTATTTTAGTCAGTAAACTGACTTCAAACGCCCAAGGTACGGGGTGGGCGTTTTAGCTCTAGTTGTGGTCCAATTATTGCGCATTGTCTATAAAATCGCCAGCAAAATTGAAGTTAAGTGTAGTCAACTCCTCGACACGTTGTGGTCCAAATTGCGCCCTTATTTACACTGTGCCACGACCTTTTGTCGCGTATAACGTACACGTTATTAACGATGTGACGAGGCGCGAATTTATCCGCTGGAAGATTACAGACCATTATTAAGTCAAGTCGGGGCATCATCGCCGCTAACATCTTTTGCGAGAGACGATTCTTTATTATCGTTTACTTTCACTTCATAAGATCCAACCGGCGCGGCGGCTTATTAAAACTATATTGGACGTTGTGTGTACATGAAGCGTAATGATGATAGAAATATTTTGTGGTGTGTGTGTGTGTGTAATGTTTATTAATCTTTCTCTACTTGCGAGTCGGTTTGTGCGCGAGATATATAGGTAGGTATGCCGTCAATAAAGTCCGAGATAATTAAGGAAGTCTAATAACGGCACGTGTCTTTTCAACCAGCGCGGTTAATTATTGTGGACGTAAACCGTCTCCTATATTAAATAGAAGTTTCGTTAAGTGGCGTGCACTGATGTATTTATGACCCCATACTAACCATCCGTTAAGCGCAAAAAAAAGGAAGGTAACTGTGTAGTAGTAGTAAACGCACCGATTATACGGTTGCCTTTTTTTTGCGGTGCAAGTAGCGCCCGGTCAGTCTTAAGCTGCAGTTGCGCGCGCAACTTGCAACGGAAGCTGCGCGGCGGCGACTGTCAACTGTTATCTGAAAACCTTTTTTTTAATAAACGCGTTCTTTTACCTGCTAAAATAAGTTTGTATGCAAATAAATGTGTAACGTAATCACACACACACCTTTTTTTTTGTTTTATTCATAAGGACGACGAACTTTGCTATTATCCATCCGTACGTCGTCCTTCGCACTGTGCACAGCGCTAATCAATTATTTATTAATCATTTGTTACGCATATATGTATAGTTAGACGCAGATGTTTACGCATATGAATAAATAAAGGTAAGTTTTTGTTGCAAAAGCGAAATGCGAGCAAATCAAAGCAAGAGTTGCGGTAAATGTCTAGATGATGGCCCCCAAAGGGGGTGGGGTGGGTGGTATTGAAAGAGGAGGTCCCCCCACCACTGTACCATAAAAAGCTCGTGGCGGTCTCACTCCCATAAAAAGTTATGGGGGTTAAATGGGGGTGGCGGTAGGGGGGATCGAAAGAGGGTACGGGGGATCGAAAGAAGGTGGTAACCTGAGTAAAACCCCATAAAAATTTGCGGCGGTTTCACCCCCATTAAAAATTATGGGGGCTGAAAGTTGATTATTTTGACAGTTTTCATACACTATAATTCAAATAAAATTCAATAAAAAAATTATTTTCAAGCGGGTGGAGGTGGGGGATCGAAAGAGGGTGGTCACTTGAACAAAACCCGATAACCTAACCTAACCTACCCTATTGATAAAGATATTTAAATAATGTTTTATATAACTTTCTCAATATTTTTATGTATTTTTCATTAGTTTTACCTTTGAATATTGTTTAAGAATGACTATAATATAAATATTTACATGCCTAGAAATGTATAAAAATTGGCATATTTATTAACTTTGAACCCCCATAACTTTTTATGGGGGTGAGACCGCCACGAACTTTTTATGGTACAGTGGTGAGGGAGACCTCCTCTTTCGATCCCCCCACCATCTAGACCTTTACCAGGGTTGCATTTCTTTTGGCGCCAATATTGACCTAAAAGTCTGACAATTCGTGATGAAAGTTGAGAACGAAAAAAATCGCCCAATTCTACTTGCGGTTAGTGCTGATATGCCTGCAGCTCTCATCTCCGACACAAACTTACTTTGAACAATTCGAGAATGAATTTGTTTGCATGTTTTCTTATCAACTGACGTAACGTCAATTTTTATCGCCAGATATGAGTATCAAGCGGGCTATTTATAGATCGCAATAAGAATTTTAATCAATTGTTTCTCATTGTAATTATTCGATTGTTTCACTGACGAACTTGTTGAGGCGGCTGTTGTTGTTTTGTATTTTGTGTGCAAGGTTGAGCGGGACTTTTTTTTTTTCGAGGCACGTTGCACCTAACACATACGCGTTAGTAATTTAATTGTGGGTCGTTTTCGTCCGGCCTTCGCTTTTCGAACAAAAATGGCTTTGCTAATAGTAAACAATTGAACAATATTCATCGACTAATGCTTGTTTTATGGTATGCATTAATGCATATCATCTTCCGCCGTGGTGAGGATGGTACATGAAAAGTACCTACAACTTTTTAAAAAATTTCGAAACTATGTTATGCCCAAATCGAGGTAGACTGTTATATTTTGCCTGACTATTGAAGGCCCCCCAGCGATCTATAGGCTCATTTGTCAGTATATTTGTTAGAATTTCAACGTTGTTATAGTGCAAAACCGACTAGAAATTGTAATGTTTTAATGCCTAAACTGATTGCGAGTACACGAAGGAAAAAAGCGAAAACTCAGTCGAAGGTCTAATCATTTTACGCATTGTTGTTGTTTCAGTAGTAACGCTTACTGTCGTTGTGCGATTACGCAACGTTTCCGTGTATACGTAAGTGTGTGCGTGTGTTGTGTGTGATAAAGGAACGGATAAGGCGATATTAATAGTAAATACACGAAAGTACAATGACTCCTAGATAAGTCTACAACTGCACGGAACAATGCCGCCAATGCACGTATGTGTATTATCGGATCCGACGACAGATTTTAATTTTAAAAGTCTGTTGAAGTTCGAGGTGTATTTTTTAATTTAAATATCGCATGAATGCTTTTTGTGCCGTATGATAGATATACAGGGGCAGAAGATTAGTGTGCTTCGATTTGCAGAGATATAGCAGTATTAGCATCTAGCAAGGAGGAGTTAGAGTTAGCTTTAAATAAACTAGAAGAGGAATTGATAAAACAGTATTGTATGAAAAGGAATAAAAGTAGAAGAAAAATACTGATATGCAAGGGAAGAAAAGGTAGGGAAAGAGCGAATATAAAGATAGGAGACGAAAAATTAGAAGAAGTGGCTGAGTTTAGATATCTAGGAAGTCAGATAAGTGAGGATGGAAGGAGTAGTAGGGATATAAAGCAGAGGATAGAGCAGGGTCGTGTCGCCTTTAATAAAAAGAAGTCACTTCTATGCTCGCGAACGGTTAATTTAGAAATTCGAAAAAGGTTGTTAAAGGTGTATGTTTGGAGCACGGCATTGTACGGGTGCGAAACATGGACGGTGGGCGCGGCGGAAAAGAAAAGGTTAGAAGCGTTCGAAATGTGGTGTTATAGGCGGATGATGAGGATACCGTGGATAGAGAAGGTTAGAAATGAAGAGGTATTGGAAAGTATAGGAAAATAGATGACTCTATGGAAGTCATAAGAAATAGGCGAGATAGGTTGGTAGGACACCTTCTCAGGCATGAAGGTCTAGTCAGAGACATATTAGAGGCAGAAACGGGAGTTAGGAGGAGTACAGGTAGACTTATATTAGATTACTGTTCGCAAATAGCCAAGGATGTGGGCTGTTCTAGTTTTAGGGAAATGCGAAGTTTAGCTCAGAATAGGAAAGAGTGTCCAACCAGTCTTAGGACTGACGATCTTATGATGATGATGGTTATTTGGTATCGTGTAACCGATAATACACCTCTGCCATCATCATAAGGTCGTCAATCCTAAGACAGGTTTGACATGCACCTCCACTCGTTTCTGTCCCGGGCTAATTTTGCATATCCTTAACTATTTTTCAACGATATTCTAACCTAAATCTACTTCTACTCCTCTTAACTCCTGTTTCTATTTGTAGTATATCTCCAAAACTAGATTAAATTAACCTTTCGCAAGTATAAAAGTCTTCTTTCTGTGCTCTCGTTTGTTTTATATCTTTATTGCTCCTTCCAACCTGGATTACCCGATATTTCACGATACCGAAAAATTTTTCGATTCAATTATATATCTTGTCACTAATGGCTAATAATTAATAAATAATCAATCACACACTTCCATAAAACAATTCTGCTTCAAATAAATGAAGAAATAATTATATTATTGTCCCTAAGAGACAGTTATCGACAGGTATGAATGAGGCAGGTCTCAGATAGTAGAGTTTGTTATTACCTCCAAACGTAAAACTATAGATTAAATTACAATTACAGTAATTTGATTGATTTTTGATGAAGTTAAAAAAACTTCTTATACCTGTCTATTCCAGATATTTTACTTACCTAGTAATAGCGTCGTATTATTGTCCTTGAAAAATCGTATTATTAATTATATTATTAGGTGTGTAGTAAAAAGTAGTAGGTAATAACTGGTATTGTTCAAGAGAGATTTTGATACGTGTATGTCCAAAAGAATAACACATCGAGATCGTTACTCGGATAATAAGGATTTGTACTGTTGACGAAAACATGTTTTTTTTTTCGATTAAAAATAGAACAACGCTTGCCAAAAAATTTCCACGTGTACGTAATTCTATCAAATTCAATCGGTGTTGTAGCCAAAACACGTAAGTAATAAAAAAAGGAAAATCATTTTCATAAAACCGTAAACATTGTTATTTGTGCATGACTTTAAAAACAACAATCTCAGTTTTGTATCGGATATCAACTGAATTGTTGACTGTTTCACACAACTGACTCCTTGTATGAGTAATACATGTATTACATTTTATAATCAGTTTTTTGATGGCGTATGGGTACATATAAGAAATGGTTTCTTTCCATTAAGTTTTGCACGAATTATAATTTATTGTAAATATTGTGTGTACAAATATATCTACCACCTGGACGGATTTTACTTCTTTCATTTAAATACCACATCTGTATCTGTGTGTGTTACATAACAAAGAACTGTTTGATGCAATGTAAATTGTAAAAGTATGTGTGTACATCTATTTGTTTGCCCAAGTTCACACCTTTAATTTTACTGCTATCAATCCACTTAGGTATGTGTATACGAGGGTGGATTGATAAGTTTCCGGCCTGACCAAGAAAAACAAGGTTTTTAAAAATTTTTTTTTTTTATTTCTCAACATAATCTCCTCCAAGGCTGATACATTTCTCATAGCGGTGTTCCAGTCTATTAATGCCATCTCTATAGACTGATTCGTCAAGCTCCTCAAAATAACCATTTACAGCTTCGATTACTTCTTCATTGTCCGCAAATCTCTTACCGCCAAGCCATTTTTTGAGATTAGGGAACAGAAAATAGTCACTCGGGGCTAGGTCTGGAGAGTAAGGAGGGTGCGGCATCAATTCAAACTTTAGATCGTTGATTTTAGCCGTCGCAACGATTGACGTGTGCGCTGGTGCGTTATCGTGATGAAACAAGATTTTTTTCTTCGCCAGATGAGGTCGTTTAATTTTCACCTCGTGGCTCAAACGTTGCAATAAGTCTGCGTAGTATTGACCAGTGATAGTATTACCCTTTGCAAGGTAATCAATGTATATAATACCTCTTGCATCCCAAAAAACAGTAGCCATAACCTTGTTCGCCGAAAAAATTGTTTTTGCCTTCTTTGGAGTTGGTTCCCCTGGTCCAATCCACTGTTTAGACTGTTCTTTGGTTTCAGGAGTGTAGTGGTGGACCCACGTTTCGTCAACGGTTACGAATCGACGCAAAAATTCGCTTGGATTACGCTTATACAATGACAAATTTGCGGTAGAAATGTTTTTTCGAATCAATTTTTGGTCGACTGTTAGCAAACGCGGCACCCATCTTGCACAGAGCTTTTCCATATGCAAATGTTGGTGCAAAATATGTTGCACACGTTCATATGACATCTTACAGGTCTCAGCTATCTCACGCACTTTCAATCTGCGGTCTCCCAGCACTATTTGATGAATTTTTTCGATCATATCTGGAGTTGTGACCTCAACGGGGCGTCCTGAGCGAGGCCCATCAGAGGTGCTCACACGACCCTTTTTAAACTCGGAAACCCACTGCTTAACGGTTGAATATGACGGGGAGGATGTCCCCAGTGTTGAGTCCATCTCTTTTTTAATTTCCTTCGGCGTTAACCCCTTCAAATAAAAGTATTTGATGACAGCACGATTTTCCTGCTTTTCCATTTTTACGAAAACCACAGAGGCGTCTTGTTCAGCGTGCTGTCAAACCTACACTAGCAAGGAGATCGGGCTGAAACTATAGCTACAAGCTATCCAAGGATGGTACTATAGAATGTCACCTCAAGGTAGGCCTAGTGGCGTCATCTCTTGGTTAGGCCGGAAACTTATCAATCCACCCTCGTATATTTACGAAAATGTGTTACGCGTATGTATAATGGAGGTAAAGGGTCTTAAAATGCAGTGTCTATTAATTAAATATTTCATTTATTCCATCAATTTAACCAGTAAATACATATAAAGTTGTTAATGTTACTTATTTTTACATAAAGCAATGTTGTAAAGATTAGTCGGTTATTTTGCTAGTTACTTAAGTTATTTAAAAGTTTTGGTCAAATTGGCACAAACAAGATTAGTCTTTGGCAGTGGTAGTTACCGTAAATTATTCTAAACGTCTTCAAGTTAGCGCTTTGTCGACGTAAAACCGTACAAATTCCTCTTTCTGTATAACATCCTATTGTAACATATATTAATGAAGAAAAAAAAATTGGTTACATTTAGTGCTGGCTCAACCTTTCTTTACAGCAGACGTTGTAAATTTCAATCGAGCGCCTTAAAAATGCACTTAAAATTATGACGAGCCTTGCAAGTACTTTCAGATAAATAATATGGTATTCATGAAAAGAATAAAAACAACTGTATTTAATGTTGGACAATCAAGTAGTAAACCGTTGAAAAACAATCGACAAGATACTTACTCATTTGTTAAAAAAAAAAAGTTGAATCAAACGCATTTTCCTTTGTTGTTTTTGTGGTCACTGTTGTCGTTTCTTATGTAATTTAGGGAAAGTTGTTGATCAGTATCCTATTAGACAATTTTTTAATAGGTTGTTGCATCATCACTGGTCTATTAAATTTCATTTTTGTAACAATTTAAGTCAAGTGTAGATAATATGTCGTATTAAATTGTTTTGTCTTGTCAAAAAAAAAACTAATTTAATAGGTATTTCCGATCAGTATCTCATCGACCTGTTTAATTACAGTACCGACAAAGAACATTTTCAACGGTTATTCTTGCTTATTATATTAGAGAGATATTAATTTTTCCAAACGGTTTGTTAATTATTTATAATCGTATGGTAACTGGATATCTATATTTCATTTTAATAAATGCCTTCACTCTCGACGTGTTCGTTCCTTTAGCAAAAAGTTGTTTTTGTTTCGGATAAATCGACTAATTTAATTTATCGAATTTGTTAAGGTTAAATGCAAACGTGGCATAAATGTTTATGTGGCATGAATATTCGTTACTTTAGGACATTTGAAACATACGTTTAAAAGATAAACAGCTTTAAATTTTTATGGCCGATAGACTTTAAAATTTTCGGACTCCAATAAAGGGGACGTGAATTTTTTACAGAACATTAGAAATGAATAGATTTTCCAATCTATTGTGCATTTATGTACTTATAAGATGGATAGTTGAAAGACTTTCTTTTGTTCGACACGTTGGTCGTTGTGTGCCACAACTGAGTTAGTTCGTAGAAAACAGCGCCGAAACCCCCGGGGGTAGGTTGTATTTCTTCCATGGGTCACAAATCCTGTGGATACCCTGTCGCCAGAGAAAAGGGTCCACATATTCGCTTGTCCTGTAGTCGGTCGTCCCTGCTTCCGCTTCCTGTCGACCAAGTACCTATTTTTCAATAAAGAACAATAGGTTTTGGAAACAACTTCGACGCCCTTGTATTTTATTACTCTCCTCATAAAAAACGCTCTTGTTTTGTGTTCAAATATTGCTCTATTTGAATTTTATAGTAATTTACCTGGGTACCTAGAAATGGCTCCAACTAAAAAACATAATTAATTACATAGAATTGTTTGAATTGACATCTTAGGGGTCGTCACTCGGAATTTCACCTTTTTGAAGTCTTCCTCTCCCTTGTTACGCTAAGCACACTTTCCTCCCTACCCCTATTTACACCCATCATCAGGAACACCAATATTTTATTTTGAAGACAGATCATGTTTATGTATGCAAGAATTGTGTTCAGGTTTCTTATAGTCCCGATTTGGCTCAGGGAGGGTTATTGTTGTGTTTGAATCATTCAAAATAGAATTAGTAGTATTGTAGCGAGCACGAGTGTGTTTGTGTGCGATCGGGCACACGTGTGCGTGAACTGCTTATCGATCCGCCGACTAGCCGCGGGCGTCTTTCTTCACGTGCGTCGTATTTGTAAATGTGTGTGTCGTACCTGCGTTCTGGGAAAACAGTTAAACAGTTCAAAGAAAAAATAAACCATCCGGATGTTTCGAGAAGGTTCCCGAAAGTAAACAAAAGAGTATTTGAAGGAAGAGACGATCGCCAAGAGAATAAGAAATAAATTGACCGTTGCAGAAGTGAAACCAGAAATAAATTGAACGTGATAGCAATGAAATAAATAGCGCAGTAAATAGTGATACATGAACAGTAGTGTAAATAAATAGAATAATTCATAAGCTAAGTTTAGTAATAATTTGATAGTGTTGTCAGTCTTAGAAGTTAATTTTGTTAAACTCACGAACATTTCAGTATGTAGTGTGTGGTTACTTCGTACTCTCTTAACAAATAAACACAAGTTTATTTATATGTAGTCTGTACACCTGCACTAGTTTAGTTAGTTTACGTAATGGCCTAGTTGACATTTTCATTTATTCATTGAATTCTGATAATTAGGCGATTAATTTGTACTATTTCCGCTTAAGGGCATTATCTCCTTAATGTTAATGTGTCTTAAACTGTTTTCTCATTGAATTGGAATTCGGTTTTTTAAATGTTTGACGCCATAAACGGGGAAAATGGGACAGTGCAATGAAATATGTATATGCCTAATTGTGTTTCTGTTAATTTCACACGTGCAGTTTATTAATTAAGTTAACGAGAACGGCTTTATTTATTATTTAATTCTTAACCAGACACTTAGAGTTTCATGACTCCTTTTTTTTTAGCAAATTTGTCACCGAGTTGGTGAAAAGTACAATTCCAGCCAGGAATTTAGCAAATAATTTCTATTACCTCTGTGTATCGGCAGGGATGGTTACCCCCTAACCCTGCGCCGCCTATTCGTTATTCGACTCGTAAAATGGCCGGTTATTCACGACAGGAATTTTAAATTAATTTAATTACCTGCGCCATTCACCCAAAATAACTTAACTGTAACAATTACGTTACGGGGGTGAATTGTGCCTCTTTTTAACTGGCGCGCGCCCTGTAATTTATTCGCCTGAGAAGACGTCGTCTCGGGGGTGGGCTCTTTCACTTTCGTAAAAACGGGTAATTCGAGTTCCCATTCGATACGAATAAATTTTTCCCCAACGACTGTCTCGTCTATCTATCGCTGGTTTACGGGAACGGAGTATAAATCGAATCTTAGATATGAGAAGGGGGTGGTTAGCCTTTCGTCCCTTTTTAGAAGGTAGAAATGCAAATTTATACGAAGATGCGCTTAAAATATTAAACATCTATGCAAAAGGCAATTGTTCAGCTTAATGGTGTGTAAAGATAATACAAAAACGAAAACCCCTCCGTTTAAGAATTGCCATTAGGGAAATAACCCAATATTAATTGCCTACAGCAGAAAATGTTATTGAATTATTAGGAGGAAGGGGTGTGTGTACACGGGTAGATTTACAATAAACCATTTATTTTGGATAAGGAATTAATTTTCATCTGTGGAATTATAAGTATTCGTAGTTATGTGCAAAGTAAGAAGGCCAAGACTGTCCAATTCTTGGTGTTGTCCTTGTTGATGTAATCCCCCAAGATCAGTTTTGCTCATTATTAGAAACATCATCATCATAGGGTTGTCAGTCCTAAGACTGGTTGGACACGTACCTCCACTCTGTCCTATCCTAATCTAATCTTCGCACTTCCCTAAAACTAGAACAACCCACATCCTTAACTATTTGCCAACAGTAATCTAACCTAGATCTACCTCTACCCCTCCTAACTCCTGTTTCTGCCTCTAATATGTCTCTGACTAGACCTTCATGTCTGAGAAGTCCTACTAACCTATCTCGCCTATTTCGTATTGACTTCCATAGAGTCCTCTGTTCTCCTATTCCTTCTAATACCTCTTCATTTCTAACCTTTTCTACCCACGTTATCCTCATCATCCGCCTATAACACCACATTTCGAACGCTTCTAACCTTTTCTTTTCCGCCGCTCCCACTGTCCATGTTTCGCACCCGTACAACGCCGTGCTCCAAACATACACCTTTTTCGAATTTCTGAATTAACCGTAATTAGAAACGTACTAGATGTTATAATGTTACCATTATTTATTCTGTAATTTGTTTTCAACGCATGCATTTGTTTTTTGTTTTGTTTTTTAAAAAGAGGAAATAATTAAGATACGTGTTGCGTTGCTGTTTCTGGCCGAAAAGTTTCGGTGAATTAAAAGAATAATTCAGGAAAGCCGGTAGCATTATCTCCGAGTCTTATACCAAGCGAAACTGGAAATCTTAATGGGAAAACTTTCGCCTTACGCGGAGTTCTAAAAAGCTAGAGGACTGGTTGTTAAGATACACGGGATTATGTACTACCTAAATGTATTTCAGTCTGAGGAGAGTGGTTCCATTTGGTCCCCTTAATGTTATCGTCCCCCTGATTTATTTTGAGTCGTTCCAAGTGTACCATCATTGTCATAATACCAGACGCGCCACCCATAAGAAACTCTCGGTTATTATAAAAAGAACTCGCGTTAATTGCAAGATACGACCACATTTAGTTGCCACTTTTTAATTAACTATAACTAAGTATTTATTTAATTTAATTTAATAGATTTTAGTCGTTCATATATCGACACTGCTTAATGGCGTGCTGATGAAACCAAATAAAATCGACATCGAGATCCACGTGTGTCTGATTGACGAATTTGTTTGGTTTATTGATTAATTGATGGAAATGCTAAGATTGTCACTGCGTGATTTTTGCGTGATTGTACATTATACATAACACGAAAGCACTAAAGACGGAAAGCAATAAATTTGTACCAAAATTGGACACTTGGACTGTACATGGCTGGCTTGGTTTGTCGCTAAAGGCTGTGACAACTGGCTTGGGTGCAAATGATTGATGTGGTCCTTATAAGGGATAAACAGGAAGAAAATGTTTGTGCAGCTTTATTCATAAAAGATACCACAGAAACAAAAACTGTAGTTGTGTTGCCTTATGGATTTATTTTCATATCATATTATGGAGAGGCAGTTTCGTTTTTTTCTTCATTAATTTGAGGTAGTTTGTAGTGGGTAAATAAAAAAATCGAAAAAATGATTTCAAATTAATATTACAATTTTGCTTTCTCTAAATATCGTCACATATGAAGTTGATTGCTCGCCTGGCTGTAGTTACTGATTTTTGTAGTCAATAGTAGCAGTTTTGTGTCTAACATTAATAATGATGTCAATTGTTACTGATTGGTACCATAGGTATCTAATATTCAAATGGATTAACATAATTTGCTGTTCTCGTTCACATACGTAATTGTTGCATTTCAGGCAACGACATTTTGTTGTATGTCGTGGTTGTTTTCTTTGAGGAAGTTATAAGTTGTGTTCGGGAGGTGTTTGTTTAATTCGTTAATTGATTAATTAACATGAAAGTGAAGGGTGCATGAATGCGGACGTTCAGTGCGACTTCCTACTTCACTTATTACCGAACACGTACGCAATCGCTGATAAAATTGATAAAAATCTTTAATCTGAGGCATTATTATGTAAACTGTGCTTTTTTCAACGAGTTATGTTGATTAACCTATTTTGTCAATGCATGTTATTAATAACGAGGCGACTACCCCCCCAAGGCTTTTTGCCTCGAAAAAACTGACAGATATATGTACGCCAACATAATTTGTAAAATAAGCACTTTTCAGAGCTTAATAAATAGTTTTAATCTCTCAATAATTTCATGAGCGCCTTTTTATGTTTAGATTATTGTGCGTAGGTATTCTAGCAAAAACAGCGCCGGACTCAAAAACCGTTAGTACCATGAGATTTTACCTACCTTTTCCATAATTTTCTTATCATCTTGTAGGTGATATAAAGGTTGCATTTCCAAATGACTCACTAGAACAGTAATCTATACTAAGTCTACCTCTACCCCTCCTAACTCCTGTTTCTGCCTCTAATGTGTCTGACTAGACCTTCATGCCTGAGAAGGTGTCCTACCAACCTATCTCGCCTATTTTTTATTAACTTCCATAGAGTCCTCTGTTCTCCTACTCTTTCAAATACATCTTCATTTCTAACCTTCCCTATCCACGGTATCCTCATCATTCGGCTGTAACGCCAAATTTAAACGCTTCTAACCTTTTCTAAATTAAACGTTCGCCAGCATAGAAGTGACTTCTTTTTATTGAAGGCGACTCGACCCTACTCTATCCTCTGTTTTATATGCCTACTACTCCTTCCGTCCTGACTTAATCTGGCTTCCTAGATACCTAAAATCGGCCACTTCTTGTGGTCCTATCTTTATATTCGTTCTTTCCCTGCTTTTTCTTCTCTTGCATACCAGTATTTTTGTTTTACTTTTACTTATTTTCGTACAGTGCTATTTTAGACCATTCAATAAGCATTATATGTAAGTATGTAAAACATCCAAAATCCCTTGTCTTATCTTCATGAGGTTTTTAGCTTTTCTACCACCAAGAATACGTCAAAATTTTATGATTTTTAATTAAAAAGTAGAAAAGTAGATTTAAACAGTACTTCAATCTTTTGTTTACATTCCCATCCCTGCAAATTTAACGTTGCAGTTTAGTGGTGGCAGTGGGACTCTAAAAATAATAAGACTTATTGTTTATTTGTGTCCGTATTATGAAGTGGCATGCGATTGTGCGGGTTCATTGCTAGGAACACACGCAATTGCATAATATGCAGATCTAAATATAGCTGTGTAACTAAGTCGCCGGGAACGCGTAGGAGTTGCGACCGGGATGACGACGCGCCTCCTCCTGCTTCTGCAGCGATAAAAAGCTCAATAAAGATGATAGTGCCATCCCAACTGACGCGTCCTACCACAACAGAAAACAGACGGTTATGTTTGTAAAGTGCTGCTGATCTCTGCTACTGGTTGATAAAAATGCATTTGATAAAGTTCATTCCTCAGACTTGCATGCAGAACAATTTGTTTAAATTCCTTTTTGGTAAATGTCTAGATGATGGCCTTTCGGGGGTGGGGGTGGGTGGGATCGAAAGAGGAGGTCTCCCCCACCACTGATCCCCTTCAATCCCCCCTACCCCCACCCCCATCTAACCCCCATAACTTTTTATGGGGGTGAAACCGCCACGAACTTTTTATGGTAAAGTGGTGGGGCCATCATCTAGACCTTTACCTCCTTTTTATATGCTAAATTTCGTGTTCAGTATTTAGCTGTGCAAAGGAAATAATTTCCGTCATTTCAAGAACAATTTCCTCAATTGTTTACCGAAATGTAGGATGTAAAGTTTTTATTCGTTCAGACAAAAAAATACATTGAAATGTGCAACAGTTGCTGCAAGTTTTTGTGTCGGCCCACGTATATGCACACTTGTTACATTTAAGTGTGTTGCAGTGGCAAATCGGTTAATAACCTTTGAACATAACTAATTGCGAATGCCAATTAGACTTCAAAACCAAGGCCTATCCAATTTCAATGCAACAATGTTGTTTCACTTAACATTTTGCCGCGTTTCTGTTTGGGCGAACTTTATTGTAGCAGTATAACAGTTCATTTTGCGAAATTGTTTTGACATTTACACTAATAGTTGAAAATGAAACGTCACGTTGTGTACAGTCGAGTGCAACATTAATGAACTAGTTACTAGCCATAATGATTTTTGTTTTTCATCCAGAAGCTGGTTATTACAATGTAAAAAACTGAAATTAAATTATTTGGATTTTCGTGTCTCTTACTTGTATCCCTTGTTTGCAATTAATTGAACGAATGCACCGTTAAGGCAAACCAAGGGCATACTAGGAGCACTATTAAAAAAATTAGGTGCTTTTTGTGTTTTGTACGATAAAATTATTGTTAATATAATAAAACTACCTTTTGCCGTAGATCAAATTGAATTCTTCGGGTTTTCTAGTAGATCGCCCCGCGGTATCTCCAGTACAATATTTAACTGGGCAGCAAGAAGTAGCTCTGCGGACTGTTCCGCACTCTCCTTCACCTCCGTTATGCTCGCGAATGTAATTGGTCAGTCAATTGCATTCAACCCGTAGCTAACTGGTGGATTTTCCTTTGAAAAATTATATACGCTTATAAAAATGGATAGTTTTAACGACCAGTGTATAGACAAGTTTGCTTCTTTGATTGAATTTATTGTTAATAAGTGGGTGAATAACCATCTGTAGATGCATTCTCGATTTATTTTATCACTGAGGGGGCTGACTACCCTGATCTGTACGATCTCATCGAATAATGAGCGCGATTTTGCGCGGGTCTAACAAGTCGGTAATCGATATACTGGCTTCCTCTTACACTAGACGGCACCGTTCAGTTCTGAATTTTCGCAGTTCCCTTCAAAAAAAAAAAAACAATCGAACCTGAATTGCAACATACTGTGCGTGTGGGTGTTTATGCATACATTATTGCATCGTCGTGCCGGTTAACATTTATTATAATGGTAATTAATTACCGCAAAGAGGAGAATTGGCAGTGCACACTTCGCGATCGTGTTTCGCCGACCCCTCGTCCGTTTGCTTGGCTCGGTCGCGGTTGGCGGTGCGTCCAAGTAACAACCGGCCGGCATTTTTGCAGCGTAACCAGAGTGCGCCAAACCCAGGTCGTTTACCCGAGCTTAACCTCAAAATTAAACATTCCAAACTGCATACGACGACTCGGTCGTCCGCCGCCGTCCGTCGTAAATGCATTTGTAAAATTAAAGCTGCTGCCGTGACGCCGCCGCTTGAAACGGCTGCAGACGCAATACATTATTATATCACGAACTAAAAGAGTCGACCGACCTACCTACCTACCTACCTATAATACCTCCTCTGCCTACATACGTACGTATTTGAGTTGGTTGTCGTCGAGTGGGCCGAGAAAAACGAGGCCTCCTTGATCTCTAATCGATCCATCGTCCATCTCGATCAATGGGCATCCGAGATCTCAGAATTCAGAACGTATAACCTAGAAGGAGCGGCACGCCACTTCACCACTGTACATCCTTAGGAAAGATAAAGATAAAAAATTACTATTGCAAATTATTTGTCCTTCGAGGTGACTACCCCCCGGGTTTATTGCAGAGATAAGTAGATGTGTGGTGATATAGGCGAATGATTAGGACACCGTGGATAGATAGAGAACGTTAAAAATGAAGAGGTATTAGAAAGAATAGGAGGAGAACCTCTATGGAGGTCAATAAGAATTATGCGAGATGGGTTGGTAGGAAACCTTCTTAGTCATGATGGGTTAGTCAGAGACATATTAGAAGCAAAAACAGGAGCTAAGAGGTGGTTAGATTAGTGTTCACAAATAGTAAAGGATTCGGAATGTTCTAGTTTTAGGGAAATGCGAAGATTAGCTCAGGATAAGAAAGATTCAACGTTTGTCCAACCAGTCTTGGGACTTACGACCTTATAAGAATCGACTTCTCAATGAACAAAATCGGTCAGGAATTAGCCACACTACCCAAATCAATATTGGTCAACTTTGACGGTTTCTGGCAGAAAAACTAACCATTTATTTTAAAACAGTACCATTGAGGCACCATCCAGGAACATGCCCCTATTCATCTCTGCAACAATCCCTGATGACCCATCAAGGAAAACAAATTTGCATTAGAGTGATTATTCGTCTGTGCAGCCGGATTTTGAGTCTTATGTGAGACAAAAGTTGGAAGACCTAAATAAGACTGGAAGAAAGTTGCCGATTGGAGGTATACTACTAGGAACTGAATCCAGAAAGTAGATAGATAATTTCACACGATATTCTTTCGTAAGTTAAGTGATTCAAGTAAGCCCAAGTTGGTGAAAAGTTGCTGCTTCTTCAGTTGGATGGTCTTGGAGAATTCATACTTGGGTTCCTGAATCTTCTTTCTTTAATGCTTGGGCGTTTGCCCAAAAAGGTTGGCATTGCAGCTTTCTTGGTGGTGTCTATCGTAAATGGTAGATCTTCCAAACCGGGAGGACTATTGTCCTTAATGGGAAACCTATCGATCCAAATGAAACAGCTTTATACCAGGACTGTTAATTTTAACTATTTTGCAAAACCACATCCTGTTGGTATTCCATAATAGGAATAATACACATGTATACATGTAGTCCTCGTCCTTTTTCGTCTGTCTTTGGCTGTTGTTTCGGATTCATGAACGAAAAACGAGAAAAGAAAAAGGCCCCGTATAAAAATGCACGTGTTTCAGTCATCACCGGTCGCCGTCAGTCCTTGGCTCTCTTGGATTCGCGAGATTTAAATAATAAATGGCCCTTGCAAGTGTGTCAGTCTTCTCTGTTTTCTCTGGGCTCTCTCATTTTTAAGTATCAACAGACTGACCTCATTCGTTCTTCTCGCATTTATTCGCGCCGTCAAACACATGCTTTCTATTTACCGACCGCATCAGGGTTGATCTGTCTGCACGCGGGACATAATTGAGTGTCTGGCGGTTTGAAATAAGACATAAAAAATCAGTAAAGTGACTCTTTTTAAATCAAAACGCAACTACATGTACATCTGATCTGTCAAAAGTTGATTTTTAAGAACATTTAAAAACTTGAGTACAAATAAAGTGATATTTACACGACGGGGCGAGTTGAGGTGATTTTCAGGACGATTCGTTTTTGTCAGGGAAACAAAAACTACAGTTCAATTACGATTTTTTTTGTAATTATGACGATCCAGTTAACTAAAATTTACTCGTAATAATTTGTATTTTTTGTGCTCTTTGGACATAATAATCGTCCAGGATTTCCTGTTGTGTACCCAGAGTACGTAATGATATGGTGATATGTAATAGCAGTTTACCATTATTTATTTCATTCGCTCCCGTTATTGAATATTTTACATACGAATACGAATTGATGTGTTCAACAATGGATTATCATTGTATACTTGGTCGTTTACATACTAAATATCTGTACGTTCCGGACATCTGGGCGCTTTGTCTTATTTCGATTGGTACCGTTGATAATTTACCGTTTCGTAAAATAAAAACCTTTTGAGGACACAC
The DNA here is from genome assembly GCF_000699045.2 of Agrilus planipennis. Classification (NCBI taxonomy): domain Eukaryota; kingdom Metazoa; phylum Arthropoda; class Insecta; order Coleoptera; family Buprestidae; genus Agrilus; species Agrilus planipennis. Next base: position 675,683 of record NW_020439244.1, read on the forward strand.
CTCTTCCTTTAACTGTGCATGTTTGTACGCGATTTAACTACGAAATGATCCAACTAACCCACTTCTAACAAACAGTTCTTCATTTGTTACTAGACTAATAATATGCGTTTGTCAAATGTTTGGCAAAACAGAAGCACCCCACAGCTTAATAATAATGGGAAATTGTCAATTATTTAACAAATGCAACCGCTTAACGTACAGTTTATCAGATGTTTTTGAAAACAAAGTGAAACAGTTGAATTTCATTGTTGTTGTCTGTGTTCAAACAAAAGAGATTAATGAGAAAGGGTTTGGTAATTGTTCGAGCAATAAATTGTTTTAAAACGACTACAGACTTTGTTTTTATCAATTTAAGCGAAGCATAATAACGTGTGCGGTATTTGCCAAGTGCTTTTTAGTATGTTTCGCGTTATTAGCGTGCCAAAAATAACAAGAGGACGCGGCGTCCTCGAATAAAAAATCGAAATTATGTATGTATATAGAGGACCGACCGACCGACCGACTGTATGGTGGGTGCTATTATACCATCGACCTTGACTTACAAAATACAAACAGCTAACTTAATAAAACGACAGTAGACGACATGTTTCGTGTTATAATACGTACATACGTGTGTTTTTGTGTATTATGTGTGTGTGAATTATAGTGAGTGATTTCATTTCCTCCTCTACACAAACACAAATACGTAATTTACACGCGTGCCCATGAATAATTTAAGTCTGCTATATGTACGTGTGTGTAAAGTTGGCGCCTTACAAAATCGTATCGAATTAATTGGTTTCAACTAGTACTAAACATAAAGTACGACGGGCCTACTTCTCGCGTATTGCAGGGGTCCATGCTATTCTAAATTACCTATACGTTCGTTCGCATTAATGCCTGACATTTTTTCAATTTATATGAAATAGTACAGCAGGTCCTAAGACTCTCGGACTTTTTAGGGGCGAATTATTGTGTACCCAATAACAATAAAGGCGCTCGTAGTTTGTTAACAGTTGAAATGTAATAATGGCAGCGTGCTATGACAATAATTTGATCTACGTCGTTGTTTAATTGTTTTTGTTGCTTCTATAGTCTCGCGAGAGGCACACCCGCGTTCGCTTTTTGTTTGTTACTGTTGGCGATGACTTCGCCTTTTTAAATTTCAAAACTCATTATTAATTGAATACCTACAACGGTAACCTGATAGCTAAACGAAGAAGAGAACGTTATTTGGATGTTTATTTTTATTTTTCCAAGTGGAGTTGTTACTATAACATACCGAATGGTTATAAAAAATGGGAAATAAGATGACGACGGCCAGACTGTTACGTATTTATAAATATTTGCACCTCTAATCCCAGAAGATTACGCTTGATAATCCGTCGAATTCTTCGGTAAACCATTTCGTTACATTTGTTCATTTCTGTTCAGAGAATGAAATGCAGTGGGATGGGGTGGGAAGGGGAAGCGCTTCGAAAGCCCCCGGTATTTTCGTTAATAAGGTTTTTTACGGTTCGCGTGACACCTTAATGAAAGTCGGCCGCGTCAATTTTGTTATTTTAAAATTGCGTTTTCGAAAGTTAAATCCGTAGTGCTGCTGCCTTTGCTGGTTCGTTTTTTCCCCCCGGATTTTCCCTCTGCTGCTTTTCGGAGATGGGAACCTGACAGTTGTAACCTGTTTGGGTACCGTACCATGAACGAAGCTGATTTGTTCCATGACGATGATACAAACTAAGTACCATCGCAGAGAGGATATTTTCAGGACCGGTGCCCCAACACAATTCTCCTTTCAAATCTAAATACACAAAAAACAACATACGTACAGCATAAAAAAACAGGGGCACACACACACACACACACACACACACTCACACACGACTATGTATCAACCACTTATTTTTGTTGAAAGAAAAGTTGTGATTATGTACGATNCACTAGTCCGTTGCTTCGAAAACGAAAATACTAGAAATTACAATTTGGACCCGAATTTGTAGAAATAGAAAATAATTAAGAAACTTGAAATAATTATTCTCCTTTCAAATCTAAATACACAAAAAACAACATACGTACAGCATAAAAAAACAGGGGCACACACACACACACACACACACACACTCACACACGACTATGTATCAACCACTTATTTTTGTTGAAAGAAAAGTTGTGATTATGTACGATAATATCCTTCGTCAGGATTAATCACCAAAAGAAGAACAATTAGGTGATTTCTCATCGAAATTTATTATTATCACGTAACCCCGTACTACCACCTAATATGTAGAGTTATTTTGGTAAAGATCTAGATGATGGCCCCCACCCCCTTTGGGGGTGGGGACTAGGGATCGAAAGAGGGGATCTCCCCCACCACTGTACCATAAAAAGTTCGTGGCGGTCTCACCCCCATAAAAAGTTATGGGGGTTCAAAGTTAATAAATATGCCAATTTTTATACATTTCTAGGCATGTAAATATTTATATAGTCATTCTTAAACAATATTCAAAGGTAAAACTAATGAAAAATACATAAAAATATTGAGAAAGTTATATAAAACATTATTTAAATATCTTTATCAATAGGGTAGGTTAGGTTAGGTTAGGTTATCGGATTTTGTTCAAGTGACCACCCTCTTTCGATCCGCCACCTCTACCCGCTTGAAAATAATTATTTTATTGAATTTTATTTGAATTATAGTGTATGAAAATTGTCAAAATAATCAACTTTCAACCCCCATAACTTTTTATGGAAGTGAGACCGCCCCAAATTTTTTATAGTGTTTTACTCAGGTGACCACCCTCTTTCGATCCCCCACCTCCATCATCTTGAAAATAATTTCTTTATTGAATTTTATTTAAATTATAGTGTACGAAAATTATCAAAATAATCAACTTTCAACCCCCATAACTTTTTATGGGGGTGAGACCGCCGCAATTTTTTTATGGGCTTTTACTCAGGTGATCACCCTCTTTCGATCCCCCCTACATCCATCCCATTAGGGTGGGCATCATCTAACCCCCATAACTTTTTAAGGGGGTGAGATCGCTACGAACTTTTTACGGTACAGTGGTGGGGGAGACCTCCTCTTTCGATCCCCCCCTCGCCATCATCTAGACCTTTACCGTTATTTTTAATAAAATTGATGAAACATCTCAAAAGGACTCATTTACTTCAATTTTTCATTAAACAAATGCCATTTTATTCAAACACATTTGTTCTACATACAAAAACGAGACCTTGATGCAAAACTACGCCAGATTTGAACAAATATGTGTTATGAAGTGTGAAAAAATCTGGCGTGTGCCGTGACGCAATTTCCTGCAAAAGATTAAACCTTTTTTTAATTGTTGTTAATTTGAATTTGTATTTATGCACTAGTATTAGTGGGAATTGTTGGCCAATCTATTTTTGCGATAAGTAGATGCAATTGGAACGCCAACATCCGTGGCGTGACCACTTCGTTGACACATGACACTCTTGATTCTTTACGCTAGGTATTTTATACGTATTACCCAAGTATCTGAATTGGCAACGGATTAGTAACGTCATTTTAAGATACTTACATGTACATACGTAAGAAGTTTAATTGAAAAAATATTTACACGAAGAAAATCAAAAAGGAAAATTTGCCTAAATATTAAAGCGAAATGTACAGTTTGTCCCACTAGTCCGTTGCTTCGAAAACGAAAATACTAGAAATTACAATTTGGACCCGAATTTGTAGAAATAGAAAATAATTAAGAAACTTGAAATAATTTTTAAGAAAACATGTCAAAATTGAGATTAGTACAAGTTACCTAATAAATGCCACTATTTACGCTAGGAATTTGATACATATTTTATCCAAGTATCTGAATTGGCAACGGATTAGTAACGTCATTTTAGGATACGTATACATACGTAAGAAGTTTAATTGTAAAAACATTTACACGAAGAAAATGAAAAAGGAAAATATTAAAGCGAAATATACAGTTTGTCCCACTAGTCCGTTGCTTCGAAAACGAAAATAATAAAAATTACAATTCGGACCCTAATCTGTAGAAATAGAAGATAATTAAGAAACTTGAAATAATAACATGTCAAAATTGAGATTATTACAAATTACCTAATAAATTCTACTATTTCTACGACAAATTCAGTCATTTACAATCAAAGATTATACTTTTTAATTGTCATAAACATTTAGTTTTCTCTGTGTATTACTTAATTATTAATCGCCTTTTTAACTAATTTTTTTACTTGCGTGTGTCGGTTCTAAATGAAATCTGGTTTTAACCGATGTTTTCGTCGTGATTACGCTATCAAATTAAAAGTAATCGTTAAGAGACAAGCATCTCATTTCACGGGGTGAAGGTTTCACAACATCCCCCGTCCAGAACCGTTACGCACCCCTGTAGCTCCATCTTGGCGACCGAAAATGCCAAATTGATTCCGCCACTGCTCGCGTTCTCTTCGCGTTATTATGTGTCCCCCCACATCCTTAAAATTAATCAGATTTTAAAATAATTTCCCAAATTCGGAATCACGTTAGCACCACGCGCCCGTGGCACAATCATCCTCCATTTCCCACCCAAGGACGCAGAGGAGCAAGGAAACCGGAAAGGGATCTAAATTACTTTTATTTCAATTCTGTCTTTTCTGTTTTCTACATATAGATACGTGTATATATTTTATCAATGTGTAGAAATAAATTTTTTTTAGAGAGAGCAAGATGAAACAGTAACATCCTGTATATATAAACCTACTAATCCTGATCTTAAATCAGTCAGGATTTGTGTGTGGAAATAACAAAAATAAAACTGGCTAAGCATCCAGTTATATTCAGTGATGATGATGATAATGAAATAAAATAATTCGAAGTGGTCTGTATTCTGTCGAAACTGCCAGACGCGGATCGTGATTTCGATCTTTTTGGATCTCATCAGCGCGTCGCAGACAGCTCCGATAGAACACAGACCAACTTTTACCTGCTGTCTTAACAGTGCGTTTTAGAAAATACTACAAATGGCGCAGTAAACGCCATCTGTAGCACGATGCTACATTTTAGGATTACGTATGCTCCAACAAGGTCCATTTAAATATATGGATATCTACTTGCTAAAACGAATCCCGGCGTAGCTAATCTCAACGTGATCGGCACGTTACCATAATCGAATTTTGGATCTCATCAGCTCATCAGATAATGAATTTTATGATATCAACGCGAGTGAAGTCGCTGGTAAAACCTATCTGGAAATTTTGTACACACATTGTCAGGGGTGCAGAAAAGGACATAGGGTTACCTTTTTTCCTAGAAAAAGAACTGTTCCCGAAGAATAGAAAAAATTACTTTTATGCAGTCGTCATTGATCTTTGATACGCATTTAGGATATCAATGCGAGCAAAGTCGCGGATAAAACCTATAGGGTTATTCGGAAAGTCATTTGGTTTTTTTTTTGTGGAAATGAAAGACAGTTTTCGTATAATAAATAAATACTTTACTAAATTATATATTGACCGTTCTGGTCCAACACCTTTTGCCATCTTTCTGGTAGTAGCATAATTCCACGCTCATAAAATTTTTGGTCTTTGCTGGCAAAAAACTGATCGAGGAGGTTTTTGACCTCCTCATTTGAGGTGAAGGTTTTACCGTCTAAAAAATTTTGGAGTGACCGGAACAAATAATAATCCGATGGTGCCAGGTCTGGAGAATATGGTGGGTGTAGCATTGTATCCCATTCAAGCTGTAAAAGCTTTTGGCGAGTGACCAAACTTGTGTGAGGTCTCGCGTTGTCTTGGTGAAACACTACACCTTTCCTGTTGATTAGTTCTGACCTTTTCTGTTGAAGTGCATCATTCAGTTTGTCCAGCTGATGACAGTAGACTTCCGAATTAATCGTTGTGTTATCCGGTAAAAGCTAAAAAAAAACGATTCCTTTAAAATCCCACCAAACAGACAGCATCACCTTTTTTTGGTGAATATCGGCTTTGGAAATGGTTTGAGCCGGTTCATCTTTTTTGCTCCATGACCTCTTGCGTTTGACGTTGTTGTATACAACCCATTTTTCGTCCCCAGTGATGATGCGCTTCAAAAACGGATCATTTTCGTGACGTTTGAGAAGCGAATCGCAGACGTCAATGCGGCGACACAGATTTCTCTCTGTGAGAACATGGGGAACCCATACATCGAGCTTCGAGGATAATCCCAGGCCTTTCAAGTGGTCATAAACTGTTGAATTTGATAAATTTAACCTCAATCCGATCTCACGTGTTGTTATTCGCCGGTTCACATCAACTAATGCCTTTATCGCGTCTTTATCAGCTTCAACCGGCCTTCCCGAACGTGGTGCATCTTCGACATCAAAATTGCCGGATCGAAATTTAGCGAACCAGTTCTGGCACTGGCGTACTGTCAACACACCTTCTCCATACACATCAGTCAATTTCTTTCTGGCTTGAACAGCATTTTTACCCTTTCTGTAGTAAAACAGTAAGATATGTCGAAAATGCTGCTTATCGCTCTCCATATTTAAAAGGGCAGCAACCGAAAACTACTGCGTAGAATTAATTGGAATTTTTCACACACAAGCCTTGCTATATGAGCTCTCAAAGCATATAAAAATTATACGGCTTAAATGTGAAGTTGGGTGCAAAAGAATACAATTAAATCCTCCGTCGGGAAAAAACGAAATGACTTTCCGAACAACCCTATATAAGGAAATTTAGTACATAGAGGACAATTATTTGACTGTTTACATAGGCGACAGGCTGGGTGCAAGAGATGATGATGAGTCGGAACACACAGACTCTTCCACCTCCCCCTTCGCCTCCTCCTCTTCCCGCATCCATATAAATGTATATGTATACCGGCAACAACAACAACACGCTTAGGACCGCTATATTATAGAAGAACGAACGCATTCGTGTGGTATGCAACATTATTCAAGGCCAGTCTCCTACGGTTACGTGGTTTAAAATTAGTTTCAATGTGAAGGTCACCTCTACGATAGTCACACACACACACACACATACACAGATACATAGGTACACGGCTGCATGCATGTATACTGACAAACAAAATAAAGGAGCGGCCTGTGTTTCTCAGCTAAACAAGCGCAATACCAAATCCCCAAAACCATCTGATCCATCATCCATCTTTTCTAAACGCAATAGGAATGAATATATTGTAGGTGTAGATCTCGATGTCGTCGTCTCTTAGACATTCAAACAAAAGAGCATCATAATGAACAGTTACGTATCGTTATCATGGACAACGAGATTTGACAATTATTTTTGTAGAAACAATTGTTCTTCTTTCAGTAAATTCCTGCTGAAGCTGTCTTGTCTCAGGTTCAAATATCTTCATATTTATAATTTTTTTAATACAGATTTGTCACTTAATGTATCAAAAAGGTATGGAAGGAAAGTAGATCACCAGTACTATTTTAATGAGACATCTTAGTAAAGGTCTAGATGATGGCCCCCCACACCCGAAGGGGTTGGGGTGGGTGGGATCGAAAGAGGGGTGCCCACGATGCCCCAGGCCCATACAAAACAGGAGCCCTCTACAAAATTAGGATGTTTTAAGATATTTTTATTCCAGAATTCGTAGCGTCGTCTCTCACCAGCTTCGTTTCGTTTTTTTTTTTCGTTTATTAAAAGAACGGTAAAGGTCTAGATGATGGGGGGGGGGTCGAAAGAGAACGTCTCCCCCACCACTGTACCATAAAAAGTTCGTGGCGGTCTCACCCCCATAAAAAGTTATGAGGGTTTAAAGTTAATAAATATGCCCAATTTTGATACATTTCTGGGCATGTAAATATTTATATAGTCATTCTTAAACAATATTCAAAGGTAAAACTAATGAAAAATACATAAAAATATTGAGAAAGTTATAAAAAACATTATTTAAATAGCTTTATCACTTCGGGGGTGGGGGCCATCATCTAGACATATGAATTCAAAAATTTTATACCACACAGTTACCGAAAACAGCCCCTCAANTGAGACCGCCGCAAATTTTTTATGGGGTTTTACTCAGATGACCACCCTCTTTCGATCCCCCCTACCCCAACCCCATTGGGGGGGGCATCATCTAACCCCCATAAATTTTTATGGGGGTGAGACCGCCGCAAATTTTTTATGGGGTTTTACTCAGATTACCACCCCCTTTCGGTCCCCCCTACCCCCACCCCCGAAGGGGGTGAAAGCCATCATCTAGACCTTTACCCAATCATCTTCTGTGACCATCCCATGGTTGTATGATGACCATTCCTTTGAAAATATCATTTGCCTAGGTACCACACCAAAAAAAAAAAAAAAAAGTATACTTGTGAGGTATTCCCGAATGCCGACTGCCTTAATGTGTGACTGAAACGTTATTCAGCAGTAAAATTTCGTTTTGTGGAGCAGATGTTCCAGTGGTTCGTCGCGGACTCCGGTGTAATGATTATTTATTTCCGTTTCCGTTTGTGTAAATTTGTTTTTTCTTTTTATTCTTTCGAACGAAACGCTACCGCTAACGTTTACCGTACATAAAAGGATTTTTTAATGGTCCGCGCTCTATAATTAACCCTTTGTGTACAAACATTCTCATTTTAAGTCCATACGTCCATCTTTGGAGGAATGTTCATTTATTGGGAAAAAGAGGTTGCGATAGGGATGGCTTGTTTACTACAAATGTTATGTTCTATTTTTGGGAAGGAGCCTTGATCTTAGAATAGTTTGTAGTCCTTCGTTCTTTAAATACGAAATAAATCCAGTTCTTTCGAAGGAATGTTGTTTTGAATTGTATTTCTCGTAGAATCAGTTCTAGTAATAAAATAATTCGTAGTAGTCTGTATTCTGTCGAAACTGCCAGACGCGGATCGCGATTTCGATCTTTTTGGATCTCATCAGCGCGTCGCAGACAGCTCCGACAGAACACAGACCAACATTTACCTGCTGTCTTTCAACGAGTAGATATCCATATATTTAAATGGACCTTGTTGGAGCATACGTAATCCTAAAATGTAGCGTCGTGCTATAGATGGCGTTTACCGCGCTATTTGTGGTATTTTCTAAAACGCGCTGTTAAGACAGCAGGTAAAAGTTAGTCTGTGTTCTATCGGAGCTGCCTGCGACGCGCTGATGAGATACAAAAAGGTCGAAATCGCGATCCGCGTCGGACAGTTTCGACAGAATACAGACCACTTCGAATTATTTTATTCGATTATGGTAACGTGCCTATCACGTTGAGGGTTAGCTACGCTGGGATTCGTTTCAGCAAGTAAATATCCATATTTTTAAATGGACCATGTTGGACCATACGTAATCCTAAAATGTAGCATCGTACCACAGATGGCGTTTACCGCACCATTTGTGGTATTTTCCAGTTCTAGTAAGTCTTTATTTTTTGTGTAGACCCTTCAACTGATCAATAATCCTTGCAGGTTTTGCTTGCTAGTTGAGGATTCCCAATTTCGGCCTTTCTTCCTGTACTTGGATCTTAGACGAATATTCCAGGCTATTACACGTAGTCGTAATTTTGTTATAATTTATCTTGGTGCAGTTCTATCAAAATTGGATCAGCCTATCTCCTTAAATAGTCTTATGGCTTCATTTTTTCTTGATCTAGATCTTAATCTAATCTATAAACCCCTGGTTTTTCAATTTGTCTTATGTGTAAGACATTTGTGGAGGTTTTGTTATTCTAATTTGTGATCTCTTGGTGATATCAGGTTTTATAACCTTGATGCGTGCCTTATTCTGTTGCATGTCAAACTTTAGTTTTAGTCCAGGTTTCGCGTATCAAAGTGATCTTGTTAAGCCTTCGTCAGACCTTAATTATTGCTAAGTCTTTACTTTATAGTCCAGGTTTATGCTGCAGACGTTAATGGCTTAGAACTTAATCATGGGTTTGCTTATCGTACCCTTATTAATCTTATTTTAGGCTTTGTGAAGTTGTAGTTTCCTTTTCTATGTCTTTAAAGGATGTAGCAGAGAAGCCGTCGTTTCAATTTGCTTGACAAGATCGTCTTGTTGGTTGTTATATAATTTCCTAAAATAGTAGTCAATGATATTTTGTAAGTGCATAAACGATCACATTAAACTTTAGATACGTTATGGGTACTGCCCACACACTTCGGAAAGACGAAAACTTTGTTTGCGGTTAGTTATTTACTTACTGTTTTGTACATATGTACGGAAGTTGTCGAACTCCGAAACGGCCAAATTACGTAATTTACGTTTTGTGTTAACAAAAACAAAAATTGGTTGTAAACGAGACGTTATATTTTTTCATTTGTTTGTTTCAGGGTTGCCGGTGGTGCGAATGGAATTTTCACCCGCCGTCTGGACTTCAGTTCTTTCAACGCCCTTCCACCTAACAGGCTGAATTCTTATCAGATAAAGGTTAGTTTTTGATAAGACTAATTTGAAGTTCTAATATCTGATTCACACATTAAATAAATGAATAAATAAACAATGTGCCTTGGCATCTAATAAAACAAAAATTGTTAAGACCTGTTGAAAATAGTAGACGAGTTTCTAATGTCATGAGTATGACCATGAGATTGTGTTGTTGAATGCACATGTTTATTTCTAATAAATTTCTGACCGTTGTTTACAATTAGTGTAGTTAACCCGATAGTTTTTGGCTGTTGTGGGGGAGCCCGACGAATGCATCCGAAACAGCAACTAATCTGATAATAAGATACGTATCGCGGTATCAAGTGAAACAGAATTTATGTCCATTTACAATCAACAAAACAACTGCAGTAACAAAAGAACAACAAAAAATAAGAAATCTTAGTTTGTTGTCCGTTCATTTTTTCTTTTTGTCTTTTATTGTGTGCCATCAATTGTTTTTAAAAATTTCAGAATTATAATTCTGATGTAATACAACACATCAATTGTTTCATCGTTTCAAGTTGTTTTTATCGAACAATAAAATATAAAGGAAGATATGATATCCTGCTAGGTATAATAATGTAGGTACAATATCAGATAGATAGGTACTTTATTAATTACTTCCATAAAAAGTAATTAAAACGCCAAGTATTTATTGAATGCGGTTTTTTTTTTTGAGTTAAACATGTCTGAAATAATGACAACAAATTGGTGCGATAACGCGTTTGTCTGGGTTTCGTTAAAAATAGACAATCTTAATGCAAAATATTTACGGTTAGGGATTGAAACAAACGCCTGTGGTATTTGACTGGTTTCAAGTGTTTGATTCGTTCGTGGCAAACATTGAACTACTTTTCTCGATTCGGTTTTGTTTTTTTCTTTTCGGCTACTGATTACAAATTTTATTTGTTACAATCAGTGAAATAAATATGAACAAAAATTGTGTGTAAATACAAAATATGCGCAGTAATACCCAACGTGCAATAATTATGTCTGCCTGGTTTAATCTGTGTTAACCTATTATTAAACTCATTTAGAAAAATATTTATTTTTCCTGATAGATATGGCTTTACTTTTAATTATGCATTTTTTTATCAGCTGTCATATATACTCAACATTCCTCTTATGTGTACAAATGATTCGTATATACATATATACCTACATGTAATGAAAATGTGGCACCAACATTGTTGTTTACAACAGTTACGGGTCGGGTATACGTGCCGCTGAAAACGTTTTATTTTTTTCGCGAACACACTAAAGTCTCCTACTTGTGTTTACACTTAACTATTATAATTTAAGAACGAAAGTGAATCAAAACCTAGGTCAAATGTAACGTATGGTACACATAAAAGTTCTAATCAGTTTTTTGTTAGTATTCGGACACAAAAGCTCTTCTAAATAGCAAAATTCAAATGTTTTCTAGTACCTACGTATTACGTTTAGTTTTTTTTTTTATTTTCGACGATACTTTTGCTGTACAGAATTTTATTTGGTTACCGTGGATGCAACGCAAGGGCTGGTGGGAATTAATTGAGGGGTTGATAAAAGAGGGTGCCACGGTGACGTAATAGGGCCTGGGGGTAACGAACAAGAGGGTGAGGTGTGGTCATGATCATTCTGCTGTAGCACTACATATAACGGATAAAAACTGTTACAGCGTCAAAATCAGTTTTGTTAGAAAAAACTGTAAATATTTCCTAAATTTATAGTAAATCGTGTTAATTATCCTTCATATTTTTATTAGGTAATATTCACACAAAGCACAAACATTTTTGTCCAGTTGGAAAACAATTCTCGCATAGAAAAAGACAAAATAAGAACAATTGCAACACTCATTTGTTATTGGCGGTATTATTTTGTTTCTGTTGTGGTAGTTATTTGTTTTTGTATCCATTACTGACAGAGATCAGACATTTTTGTTCAGTTGGAAGACAAATTCTCGCAAAGAAAAAGACAAAATAAGAACAGTTCCAACACTCATTTGTTATTGGCGGTATTATTTTGTTTCTGTTGTTGTAGTTATTTGTTTTTGTATCCATCACTAACAGAGATCAGATTTTTCGATCGGGATATGAAGTTTGGCACACTGTTCGATGGGAATGTGTGCGTGTTGGTACGTTTCTCTTTTGTCAGGGGATGGATGATAAATGAAGGTGGTGTCAGGGCCACTCGGGCTGCATTAACGATACAGGAAGGGTGCTCGAACAACACGCTGTAGGATGAGGTAGGCCAGTGAGAGTACGGATTATCATTTAGCATTGGGGATACGTGCGGGCTTCCCTCGTCAATTTCACTGCAACGTCACGGTCCTCTGCATTCGATCGAATTTAGTCCTGACCTTCAAATATAGAAGGCTGCTGCTGCTGCTGCTTCCTCTGCACAGCAACAACCCCTAACGTTTATAACTGCATTTCAAACAGTTGAATATTTTTTTATTAAGTTGAAACAATTGCAAGAAAGCGGTAGAATGTAGATTCTGGATGGATTTTTCTTAATTTTTCGATGTCTAAAACTCTTAAAATCATTAGCCATTGGATGATTTAATTAAAAATGGAGTAATACGTAGAGGAAGAAATGTATTCTGTTTCGGTTAGAACCTAATTTTTTCGAGAGGTTGTTTGGGACACAAGTGTTTCCCAGAAATACATAAAATTCATTCTAAGGGTAGACTGACGAACGAAATATTCTGGAGATGGCAACGCTGCATTTCGAATTGTCTGGTTTTTTCCACGTGGGGTCGTAATCTCTTTAACTGCCCTACCTCACCCTCTCGCCTGTTATCGACGAACTCAGGCCAGGCAAACGCACCCTCGCATGACAACCCTCCGGAGAGAAAGAACGAGAGCCACCCTTAAATGTAACGCAACCTTCCGAGTATTTCAGCACATCATAGTCGAATAGAACTTGACGAGAGAACTTTTTCGTCTTCAAAAAATATCTAGCCAAAATGACACCAATACACATATGAAAGGCATAGAAAAACACCTGAATACTGTAATTATGTATTTGAAAACCAAAAAAAAAAAATGACGATCACGATATTTAGATTCCATTAGTGTCATAGTTCAAAACTACGCCAGATTTTTAGGTCTCCCAAGGATTCTACGTCTACTTTTGTCTGTTTATGTTTGCGTGGTGGTACAAGCCTAATGCGTTTCATGTATTTGTGTGTGTATCTACAAGAACCGCCGCCAGTCGTCCGCCTCCTCTTCGGTTACTTCTTTTGCTCGACTGGTTTGTGCTGTCGGCCGGTTAGCAAGCTGCTGGGTCAGGGACAGCCGCGGAATGATTCCTCGAAGGTTTTATCAATGACAAGGAGGTCACCGAAACGCCGAAGACTTTCGTAATAACGCTGAACGACGTGAAGAAGTCGAAGACGAAGACGGAGACGAAGAGGAAGTCGGCGAACGACTGCAACCGGCGTGAGACGTTGCCAAACGGATTCACATGAAGCCATCAAGGTCTTCTAATACCACTGAAAATAGTGCTGAGGTTGTCTATTTCGTGAAAAATAAGGTCGTGGAAGTTTTCGCTAGGCCTTGCTACATAAAGGATAAATATTCGACGATTGAATAATCTCGATGTATCGAGTCTTGTAGCGCTGCAGTCAGGGTTCGTTTAGGTTTTGTTGCATGTGCATGATGGGTTTGTTTACATGAATGACCAATAACAATTCTTCTGGACTTAATCGCCACATAACTTCTTATCAAATTTAATTCCTGAACCGTCAGGACAGTAACTAACCGCTTCTGTTTTCGCTCTTTGCAGTTGTTCACATCTTCTTTTGTAAAATGCATTTGGACAAAGGTTCTTGTGTTTTGACCTGTGGTCACACAAGGGTATTTTGGGATGCTTTTCTACCTTATACAGATCCAATCTCCTAGTTTTGCTTCATCAATTTCCATTTCCAAAACTTTTGGCATAACATTGAATAGATGCTGTTGGGTCCCTGTGTCCTTTTGGTTGTCTTTTCTGGGTCCCTACGGTGGAACGTTCGGTTCGGCAACATTGTCTTCTGGATTATAGCGGAACGTGAAGCCCGCTGTAGTTTTGTACTAACGTTGCATGACGACGGACTGCACTTCGTAGATGGATGACTGGTTCCTGGTGCAGCGTGACGCCTTGCTTCAAGCAGGCAAGATGTGCTTTCACACACACACACACATCCAACACACACAAACCCATTCTTCTCTGTCGTCTCGAAGCCTCAAGAGAATTGTGGACGGATGATGGCCCGTTGACCGTTCTACCGAAACGACTGGTAACTGCGACGTTTTTTTTTTTGTGGGAATGACATGCATTGTCGGCCACCACAGGCCTGACTACGAAATTGAGCTTGGAACCCACCGTTGATCCATATGGGCGAGTCCGAAGAATTAAAGTTAATTTTGACGGTCAGGACCTGGAATGAATAAAAACTAAAATTGCGTCACGGTACGATTCTGAAGGAAGGTTCCATTGGTATAGTAGGCACTTGAATGGGTAAAAACTGAAAAATTATTCATTAATAAATTTTTTATTGTCTAACTAATTGTCTTAATCGGTCAACAAATTGTTATGCTGCGATTGTATGATGAAACCACAGAAAAGATCCAGATTTCTGTCAGATGAACGTGCACGTAATAAAGTTTTCGTGGCAGTGTAGAGAGGATGGATAATCCTGTATTCCAGGCATGGATATCCAGCATCTGCAACGCGGTCGATACTGGACTCCAACCCGGCGGGATTTTGGGAAGGTGTGGTGCTGCACGGGGAGCACGGGCGATTGCTTTAGTTGGCTTATGAAAATTGCATCTGTACAAAGGATGCATCCCCTTCAAATGAATGTGTGTGGGTGCCGTAATTAATTGTCGTTGCAAGGGTGGAATACGAAAACAAGTGCGTAAATTTCGAGGAAATGCGTTCGCTCCGAATTTACCAATGTTACAGCGATTCAAATCAAAAAGACAGATGATAGAAACTTTGACGACAGCGTTGTAGAATGCAGAATACACTAAGCAGTTCATATCTCAATGCCAAAACATGACTTCACGTCGTGGACCTTTCAGAATTAATGTTTAAGTTGGTAAACTTCTTCAAAAAGTTTCATTTTAATTGAATTTGAAGTGGTAGGAGAATTACCTACATAAGGGGCTATGGTACTGGTTAAATAAGTAAGAATAGTAAACGAAAAATTAAAAGTGGCGCTGGTTTTAGGTATCTGGGAAGTCAGATATAAGATAGGAGAATAGAGGTCACCATGGAACTCAATAAAAAACTAGGTGAGATAGGCATAAGTGCTATATAGAGACACATTAGAAGCAGAAACAGGAGTTAAAAGGAGTAGAGGTAAACCTAGATTACATTAGTGTTTACTGTTCGTAAATAGTCGAGTATGTGGGATGTTTTAGGGAAATGAGAAGATTAGCTGAGGATAGGACTGACGACCTTATGATGATAAGGATTATTCTAATTGAGTTGTTTTAAATGCAACCGAAATAATTCAAGGGATTAAAAGAAATATATAGCGTATTTAAGTGCTTTCTTATTATGCAAAGCGCCCGGTGATGCACCATGGAATGTGTCGACAGACGAAGAAAAGAGATGTTTCGGTTTTTCGTAATCCTGAACAGGAACCGTATAAAATTAATTGGTTCCTTTTGTATTTGGCTCCCGTAATTTGCGCGTCAATACGACGAGAAGGTATCCCAGGATAATCCCTTTAACGAAGCCTGTTTCTTTGAAACGCTTTCCTAACAAATAAATACGTAAATTGGTGAATGAATAATTTTTCTTGTTTTTGCTGCTGTTGTTGTTGGGTATTTTTTTTGGCAAATTACTAGCTTCTGGTAGCAAATGCTGTAACTATCTGTGTATGTGTAAATGAAGCAATGAAAATACTTTCATCCCCTATTAATGGCCTTATCGATAGTCCATAATTTTCAGCCCCTTCTCGAGCAAATGTTAGTAAAAGTAGCAGTGGAGGAAAATTATTTGTTTACAAAGCGATCTTCTTTATGAGACCATCAAGTTTTAATAGATCCTTTAAGATCCTTATCGAACGAGAAATAGTACAATAATAATTATTACTAAAGTAGATCGCCTTATCAGGAATTTACAAATTGAGTGTTTCTATTTCCTATTAGTTTTGAGATGTTACAGTTCTGTAAGATTATTTTATGTATTGGCACAAATTTTTATGATGGGTGTGAGGCCTATTAATGATAATTGTATTTATTATGTTGACATAATGGTTTATGAAGTTCCAGGTTAAATATTTAAGATCGTTATATGATCCCACATAAAATTAAATTGTCGTTATTTGTATACATTTTTATTATAATTCCCAAATTTCGTAAAAAAAAAAGAAGAAATGGGTAGACGTCATGGGGTCAAACACACCCGTGTGAAAATAAAATTATTTTCCAGACTACCCTATGTGTCTGTATTGAATGCAACCACCGCGTTTTCAGTCGTAAAATCGAATAATTTCCTCGGGAAGGTGAAAGGTCAAATGTAAAGGTTTATAGCCCGGGGCAGACATCACGTGTGATTAAATTTCAATTTGTTCTTTCAAAGCAAAAATAAAACGAACATTGTTTGAGCTTTCTTTATAGAACGTCTATGATGGAATAATAAAAGCCGTCGAGATTACCGTAAAATAATAATAATGTAGTAATCTTTTTTTTTTGAAAATCCCGTTACGCTAAATAATACACGAGCTGTAAGAATTCCCAAAGAAATTTCTCGTTTTTGCGGCATCTCTGGTGTTTATTTGTTATATTTTCAAAAAAAGATAGAAAACCAACTTAAATAAATCAGTTTCCTATGGTAAACAGTCGGCCATCATGCTTTTTGCCGTGTCGGCCATCATTCTTTTTGTCGTGTCGGCCATCATGATTTTAATTGTTGACACATTGTTGTTGAGGTCGGCCATTATGATTTTCATTGTTGTCGTCGTCGGCCATCATGGTTTCAATTGTTGACGCTTTGTTGTCGGCCATCACAGTTTTTCAACTGTCGTTCAAATTTAATATTAACGATTTATAAGTAAAAAAACTTTATTGATGATGAAGGGATTACATATGTACTTTATTTAGTCAGATATTTAGGTTTTTATCGTATGAATGGTTCAAATTTGGACTGTTGTTGTTTCTGTTCTACTTTGCCTTTAAAATTCCGTTCGAAATTGTTCATTTTCGAACGGTAATAATTCAAGAACGAATGTGGAATGTTGTTTTATTCATGGAGATGCTATTATTGTTGAGTTATATTCGGTAAAGGGTTAGATAGTGGAATCGTTCCGAGCCATAAACTCCGGCCCTTTTCCGTTTTATCCTGTCAGTCGTCCTCCTCCTCCTTTTCTTCCGACAACAGAAGGCGCGTTTTTCCCCGACAAAAGGAGGTTGAGGAGAAGAAGACAAAGAAGTAGTACACGCCTTTGATAAAGTTTAACATAAATTAAATTTCTATGTTAGCGTGCCTGTCTTGTCTCGTGGTGTTTACACAAATCACAAAGGAATGTTAAAAGATTCCGCTACCACGAGGAGAAAGGAAAGTTCTTACGTGAACGAACAGTCCTCCTGGGGGCATGTTTCGAAACGAAAAAAGACCCTCTTCATTGAGGACTAATACAAACGAACGAACGTTTTGTAATGCATGCTTTTTGTTTGTACAAGTAAATTAAAGCGGTTTTAATATTAGCAATTACAAAAGAAGAAAATAAAAACTGATCTAACTGATGCATTGTTAATAAAAAACAATTGGAATTGTTGGTGTAATTACTGCAAAAATTAGATTCCTCTCTCTCTCTCTCTAATCTTGCTAATCAAATGAAGTATTTTTTGCAATGATTTTAATTAAGTATGTTAATGAATTTCTTAAGATTTGCCCCATATTTCATTTTTATAAGTTAAAAGGTACCCAAAACAACATAAAAAACCACTTAGGTCTGGAATTTTTGGAACAAATTGAGAAAACAACGATTCCAATGAACATGATGCATCTGTAGGTTCACATTGTATCATGAATTTTCATACTTTATTTAGTTCAAAACAATTGACAGCAGTTAATTTTGAATTATTTAAGTAATTCTCTACTCAAATTAACATATTACAACCATTTCTGATTGATACTATCAAAATTATAAGAGTATAAGTAGTTTTTGTCCTCGGATCTCCAAGAACCTGTAGGTGTAGGTAGCGCTTTGTCGCCGTATTTTTGTTACTTTGAGCACATTTTAGGCATTTGTGTGGGTTGTAAATAGTAAAAGATGTTCCAAAGTTTCGTACTGCATACATTTTGTAACCCTTCAGTCAATATTTTGTCTTAAAATTGCTTTTAAAGTGAAAAAATTGGTAAAAGTGAAAAGTAGGGTTATATGTCATGACAATAACAATCCGCCGCCGCCCAGAGAGCAAGCGAATTTCGACCTTACCTCGCTACAGCGCGTTTTCCATTCTTTTCATGAATGAAGTAGTTTACGTTTTCATTCATTTTTACTATCATAGTACTACCAAAAGCACGTGTGTTTTCATTAAAGTTTTCTCAGAGGTTATTGAACCCGAGAAATTAAAAACAATGAAGAATATGATTGTAATACGGTAAGAAAGTTAAAAATCGTAAGTTTTTGATAAAATATGGGAGAAACAATAAGTAATTAGGTACAATATAGTCCGTATATGGTTTTTAAGATAAAATTATTGCCGAAATTACATATTTTAGATGCAAAATGCCATAAATAGAGTATTTAAATGTAATAAATAATGCTTATTTTTGTTAAAAGTACGTTTCCATGTTATTTCTACATGTTGTTTGTTACGGGAGTAAGATTATTAACAGTATTATTTAGGGGTGAGTTATTTTTTTCATTTTTTACACGTTTTTATAAATACAAATTGAAACTAAATTAACGAAATAATTCGTAATAGACTTAGACACGATCTAAATTATTCGAAATTGTATTCTTGCCACAAAGTGTCTCCGTTTGTATCCCATCCACTTCGCCCTGCCCCTTCAACCCTTCGAGACTGTCTTGTTTTCATATATATGGTATGTCGCGCGGCGTTATTCCGTTTCAAATTGAATTGATAATAAATGTCTCCCACAACGACGGCACAATTACACGGAGATGGGGCTGTAATTATTTCAGAAGTTTGCAAGAACAGTTACATTATTTAAAACGAAATTCAAATAAAGCGGCAGCCGCCGACTGCGATCCCGTCGCGGTTAATTTCTAAACGGGTGCCCGATACCATCTTATCGTTAGACGCTTTTGAACTTCAACATATACATGTACAGCACTAAGTTTAGACGCATAAGACACGATTTCTGTGCGTTTTCAATTATTTGTAAAAGATGCCAGGGAGATGTTTGGATGAAGAAAACAAAGAAAAGATATTGTTTTGTCTGAACAAAACAACGTAAAGTCGAAAAGGCGATGTTTCTTTTTATTTTTCATTTGAACAATTGAAACTGTTTTGTTTGAAACAAAATTGCTTAACGACAAAAAGGCGATGATGTTCATTTTTATTTCGACAACTGAAATTGTGTAAACGACAAGGGCGATGCTGTTTTTTTTTTCATATTAACAATCGAAAATGTTGTGTGTAAACATGAAGTCAAATTCGAATTGTAAGTGTATGGTATATTTTTTCAATTAAAAAGCACTTGTGACGCTTTGGGAATTCCATCTGCCGTGTACGTACGTACGTATTACAAAGGGGGATTAAAAAGAGCATTTCCACTTGTAGAGACTCGATAAAAGAGGAACATTACTGCAGTAGATAGTAGTTCTTATTTCTTTTATATTGTCGTCTTTGCTGTTAAGAATAAATAAAGAGACAATCAGATAGACCGAGCCGTAATTCGCAATTTGCAAGTAGCTTTCCTTAATCCCCATCCGGATTCTGTTCCGCCAGCTGAGCCACCTTCCCAATACCCGTAAACTCCAGAGACGGGAGGGTTGTAGGTTGGCTGGCTTTAGCACATTATCTTCCAGAAATTTAACTTCGTTCTGGAGTTGAAACAGTCTCGATTGTGATACTCCTTTTTTTTCTTCACTGTCTCTCGATTTTCCCCATTATTGATTTGAATTCGTTCTAAAGCATTCCAGTTTTATCATGTTTTATTTGTGTAATATTTAGCATGATATCTAAATTCGAATGGTAGCTCTTGCATGGATTGCTGCAGGTAGAAGTACCCTGTATCGAATGAAAAAAAGAGTGCGGAACGATTGGTGTCATTGAAAACATCTGAAAAATGGTAACCAAAATTGCCCAATGAGGTAGGCATCGGAAACTTCTGATTTATATTAATATTCTTCAAAACATTTTATCATATTATTTTGTTTCATGGTAGTTCAAAGGTCGTGCAAAATATAAATATGGCGGGTGTCAACCGGTGGTATGGTACAGACGAGAACAAGTACCCCGAAATTTACATACTAGACGGATAAATTGCATTTCCCAGCGGTTAGGAATATAACAATTCATACTGCGTGAATACTAAGTAGATTCGTTGGGTTGTCGGTGCGACACCGTGCATTGTCACGCAAAAACCTTTAGTCACAGACGCGAAAAACTGAGGAACATGCCACCGTGAAATCGATCTCGTTCCGCGACTTAATGACGAAACAAAGCAGAAGCAAGAACCTACTCTAAATCCAATTAAAATCACCGTAATGTTAATTAATTGATAGCTATACAAAGTTACTTTAAACTCAGTCTGTTTTTGAACCATTTTATATTTTTTACTACTATGCAGCCTGTGACATCTCACAATGCAGTTACTACTACAACAGTTATGGTCTAATGTTACTTTTTACTAATTGTGTATACGAAAATATAGCTGAAGGTATTTGTTCGAATTTCTGTATGCCACTTTGTATTTTTCAGAAGATTATGCACTCCTTTATTGATTACTTTACTTATATGTTATTGAATATATTTGCTCTCAACTCGCCACTAGTGTATATGATATTGTTTTGTTTTTTCGCCACTGGTGTATATGAACAGGAATGGCATTGTTTTGTTTTTGTGTTGTTAAATGATCCGTGGCGCTGTAGAGAATCAAAAACAGGAGCCCGAGCTATCTTAAAACAGGGACAAAACAAACGTCCCATTTCCCACAAAAATAGTGTATGCAGAAGTCATATAACTGTCGGGATCGACTCTAAAAAAGCTGGAATATAATTCAATAACCCGCCATATGCTTACCAGCCTTCGTTGACAGCTGCTGATACATAAATTGTTTTTTATTTTTGTTTTTGTTACAACGGGAAAATAATAGTACTCTCTCGTCCCATTAAATTGAATAATCTCTCTCTCTGTCTTTCGTTATTGTACATAGGGCAAAGTAAACGTTACTTATCACCTAGGGTCAAGTAGCACAAAACATTATGCGAATTGAGTACCTACATATGTAATGTGTGTAAATAGTACATTCTAACAATAAAAAGGAACTGTGCAGTGACACAACGAAATTACAGCAGGTACTTAAGTCGTATTGTGTAAGCGATATTTCGAAATTTCTTTTTTGAGAAGTGCAAACAAAATACAAATATAACACTGGTCCAAGATCCTAATTTGTACATGCTAAATGAAAAAATACGACAAGTACATTAGTTCTTTTGATGCTAATTTAATTAATGTGTTTCTATTACTAAGACAATATAAATTAAATTATTTTAATTTGAATATACGTTAAAACTAGTACAGTAGTTGTAGTAATTAATAGTAATTGGCCCTTGTATATGTGTTGAAGAAATAGTTAAAGTAACGGACAAAGAAAGCGAACAAAACTGGCTAACGAAGGCCAAGGTTAAATCTAATAAGCGACGTTGCGCTTAGTCCTGGAGAGTGACTTGCTTTCTGTAATAGGTTAAGGAAGATCGTTTTAGCCCTGGTTAGGGTGACCAGGCTGTCGTTCCTTTCAAAGGCCCGATCAATAGTTGTCGCAGTTGCCACATCGCCCTTATTTTTCTTGTATTATAAAGAAATGAGTTGTAGGTAGAATTATCACTGTTTTTAATTTAGTAAAGTATTAGTTAAATATACTTAAAAATGTAGGGATGAGTTACAAAGATAGAAGAGTGATACTTAGTTTGTATAAAGAGCAACAGGCAGTTATAGAGCTAGGGATGTAACGTAGAGAAATAAATATTAGGAAGGGAGTCAGACAGGGATGCCCACTGTCACCGCTACTTTTTAATCTATACATCGAAGACGCCATCAACATCATTAAAGACAGTACAACTGTAGGGATAGATGTGCAAGGGCAAAAGATTAGTATGCTTAGATTTGCAGATGATATAGCAGTATTAGCATCTAGCAAGGAGGACCTAGAGATAGCTTTAAATGAAATGGAAGCGGTACTGACAGATCAGTACTGTATGAAAATAAATAAAAGTAAAACTAAAATACTGGTATGCAA
Source organism: Agrilus planipennis (assembly GCF_000699045.2). Classification (NCBI taxonomy): domain Eukaryota; kingdom Metazoa; phylum Arthropoda; class Insecta; order Coleoptera; family Buprestidae; genus Agrilus; species Agrilus planipennis. Next base: position 698,441 of record NW_020439244.1, read on the forward strand.
GGGAAGAAAAAGTAGGGAAAGAGCGAATATAAAGATAGGAGACGAAAAATTAGAAGAAGTGGCTGATTTTAGATACCTAGGAAGTCAGATAAGTGAGGATGGAAGGAGTAGTAGGGATATAAAGCAGAGGATAGCGCAGGGTCGTGTCGCCTTTAATAAAAAGAAGTCACTTCTATGCTCGCGAACCGTTAATTTAGAAATTCGAAAAAGGTTGTTAAAGGTGTATGTCTGGAGTACGGCATTGTACGGGTGCAAAACATGGACAGTGGGCGCGGCGAAAAAGAATAGGTTAGAAGCGTTCGAAATGTGGTGTTATAGGCGGATGATGAGGATGTTGTGGGTAGAAAAGGTTAGAAATGAAGAGGTATTGGAAAGAATAGGAGAACAAAGGACTCTATGGAAGTCAATAAAACATAGGCGAGATAGGTTGGTAGGACACCTTCTCAGGCATGAAGGTCTAGTCAGAAACATATTAGAGGAAGAAACAGGAGTTAGGAGGGGTAGAGGTAGACCTAGATTAGATTACTCTTCGCAAATAGTTAAGGATGTGGGCTGTTCTAGTTTTAGGGAAATGCGAAGTTTAGCTCAGGATAGGAAAGAGTGGAGGTACGTGTCCAACCAGTCTTAGGACTGATGACCTTATGATGATGAGTTTCTATTACTGTTAGATATTGGAAACTTACGTGTTGTACTGTTGGTTATTGTGTGATAATTTTTTCGGGGTAGGTTTGGCAACGGCGTACTGACTAAGGCGATTGCCTCGCCGTTCACCCCCATATATTCGTCAATGTTGTGAAACGTGGATGTGATGTTGCGTGGGCCTATCTTACGCCCCCGTTTCTTATCGAGGTTGAGGCGGCGTGTGCCGCCGTCGATGAACTGGGTGAATCATCCGGGGACGATTTTTCTTATTACGAACGAAAGATGACAAAGCTTAACATTTATTAAAAAGGTGACGACAGTTTTAAAAAGGGTGATACAATAATAATGGAGGGTGAAATCGATTGATCGAGTAAAATGTGTTTATTACAGGGGGTTTTGAAAAGTTAAAAAAAAATGAAGATAGAGGAGCCACTAGCGGTTTATTTGTTTATGGTTTTCAAGAAGTTTGATGGATCTTTAAATTTTGGTTAATTAAGAGAGCAGCTGCACGTGATTGAGGTGGACACGTACATATTTTGATAAATAATATACAATATTTTAAGTGACACACCTGCAGTTTTATAGTTTTTATTAAGGGGGAATACTTAATTAATTTGTTGGTAATATTTTTTGACAGAAAATTTATTCGGACAGATGGTGTTGTTGGAATCGTGTGTCAATGTGGTCAATATAAACAAGAAAGTCTCTACTGAGATGGTGTGTCTCATGCTCCATGTACGTATGTCTATTTCTACGATGGTCGATTTCGCAGACTAAAACTCACACCAAACTACAGAAATTTCGGAACATTCCGGAATATTCCATACATTTTTTAGAACGTTTCGGTCGACGTATAGATATAAATTGCTGTAACAGTGTCTGAAGTCATATGAATCTCTCAAACTTAAATGGTTTTTGGACATTTTTGACGGTATTTGATGGTATTTGATGGTCATTGGTCAACCCCCAGACGCATACACCCGCAAGATTGAGAAATTTCGTACACTATCTAGGAACATTCCAGAATATTTCAAACATTTTGGTCGAAGAATATATATAAATTGCTAGAATATGGAATCAGGAGTCATACGAACCACTCATACGTAAATGGTTGTCGGACATTGTAGAACGTTCTTGACTTTTCCGTTCCACCACGTGTGTTTGGTGGCCATTGGCCAGACGCATACACCCGCCAAGATTGAGAAATTTCGTACACTATCTAGGAACATTCCAGAATATTCCAAACATTTTTTAGAATACTCGTCGAAATATGAAAATACTTTACGTCACTTTCAGCCACTTTATTTTCTTTACTGTTACAGCTATCGACATGCAACCACCGTGGTCTACTCAATTTTTTTGATTTTTAATTAATTCTTTAACCAATTAATGTACGGAATTTGAGTGTATTTGACTTCGTCGTTTCAAATCGGCTATTTTGAGAACAAGACTGACGACCAGGCGATAATCTGCGATATTAAGGACACTGAAGTGAGATCGCGATTCGTTTATTTTTCCTTTTAAAAGTTGATAAACGTGTACACAACATATCGTATGATAATAAGTAGTAGTGGCTCGGGAAAGTTGCTTAGACCCCGTTCCTGCCATAAGCAGTCGTTCGCTGCTGCTTTCATTCCCAGAACGTTTCCTCATTTTGTACACGTTACATACACACACACACACACACGTATGTGATAAATGGACACGTATCTAAACAGCCGTGTGTATGTATGTGCGTACATGTTACTGCACTAGTTGTTCATTTTTTTTTTCATTTTTTCTATTTTGATCGTCGGGGCGAGGCAACAACAACAGCAGCACACCAACATGTAACGAACGAAACAAACGATCGAACGCCTCTGCTCTTCGTAAAGGTGGCTATGAAAGAAAAACAATCGCGGACGTTTATTATGCCTTTCATAAATCCTGTATAATCTCCTATCACACCACTCTGACTGTTTACTACGCGTATGTTTTCTACTGCCGCATTTTCATTATGATAATAACTCTTACAAATCCAATCCCACGGCAAGTAGATGCAGTTTCAATTTTACCCGCAGCAGCACCATCACTTGACCCAAAAGTCATTAATAGCGACTTCTACGAACTGATGATTCCAAATTTGTTCTTTAAAACTACTGGCATTAGAGACATCGGCGGCCTTAGCCTTCATTTGCGTCACTAGACACACTTTTCTACCTCTGGATGCACTTTTGGGCCTCTAGATACATTTTCGCCTCTCTAGATCCACTTTAGAACACACTTTTGCGCCGCCTCCAGGCACAATTTTCCGCCGCCTCTAGACAAACTTTTGCGCCGCCTCTAGACAAACTTTTGCGCCGTGTCTAGACAAACTTTTGCGCCGTCTCTAGACACACTTTTGCGCCGCCTTCAGGCACACTTTTGCGCCGCCTCTAGACACACTTTTGCGCCGCCTTCAGGCACACTTTTTCGTCGCCTCTAGACATAGTTTTGCGACGCCTTCAGGCACACTTTTGCGCCGCCTCTAGACACACTTTTGCGCCGCCTCCAGGCACACCTTTCCGACGCCTATAGACACACTTTTGCGCCGCCTCTAGACAAACTTTTGGGCCGCGTCTGGACAAACTTTTGCGCCGCCTCTAGACACGCTTTTGCGCCGCCTCTAGACACGCTTTTGCGCCGCCTCTAGACACACTTTTGCGCCGTTTCCAGACACAGTTTTCTGCCGCTTCCAGACACACTTTTCCGCCGCCTCTAGACAAACCTTTGCGCCGCCTCTAGACTCACTTTTGCGCCGCCTCTAGACTCACTTTTGCGCCTCTGAAGACACTTTTAGTTATAGATCTCGGTGACCGTGGGCTTATTCTCACTTTGCCCCCCTAAAGCCGGCACTGCTTAAATTGCTACGGTACTGTTTACATCTGTAGTACTACCGTTTACAATGTGGCGTCTAAATACTCGGTCAGCACCCATTTTGCCAAACAAATTGTTTACGTAAAATTATAAACTGCGTTAAACAAGCGACTGTCGGACCAGCGAGGCGTGAAATAGAATCTAATACGTGCACATTATGCATGTATGTACGTGTGCATTTTATGTTTAAGACCCTGAGAAATCATTACGATTGGAATACCAAAAGGTTTCACCTCGTAATGGCGTCTTATTACAAAATGTCTAGACCGTGGCGTGTCATTCATTTTACTATTTACACGTAGCCTATAGTAAAGTTATTAATAAATAAATATCGAGAACACCTGTAATAAATGTCAAATTAATGTCGTTTAATGTTAAAAATTACTGTTACTATTTAAACCTACACGCAATAGGTTGCTTGCACGTCTAATGTTATTGTTATTATTAATGTTATCGTTGCTATAAACAATCCAATGTAGTTATGGATGTCTCTTGCATGTGATAATCTATTGTTGCTGTCACGTAATGAGATTTAGAGTCGTTAATTGGTAAAAAACTTGCGCAAACGCAGAGGCTATGACAGAATGGTGCTGCTACAGCAGCAGCGCAGTCCTTTTGTTGTTTTGTTTACTCCGGCATTTGTTTTATATTCGACAATTGAATGAGAAACAGTTGAAATATGACCGAGATTGTGTAGCGTATCATTTCCATTTTGAATCAATTTGTTCTTATTATATGAAAGTTGGAGCGACAGATTGCAGCGCGAATCAATTTACGAGATCAGTTTGACGGCGTGCGTCGCTTCTAGCGTACAAAATATGCGTCTGCACACATCTCCATTTTAAAGAACGTTTCGTAACCGTAAGCCATTACAATTACACAATTATCGCATATAAGAGAGACAATTTACGGTCGAATTAATGCTACCATTTGTATTCAGATTTGCGCGCCCACATTATAAAATCGTAAGACGCCGATTATGTATGCGTGCCGTAATTTTTGTTGCTCACTTGTTATTAACAACGTTTTGAAGTTCCACCAAACACGACTTAACACGATCTAAAAATAGAAATAAAAGAAAATCGAGCCGTACCTTACCAAATACGTTTAGTAAGTTCTAATAACGTAACCTTTGTAATGTTTAATTACAATTTAATTTTAGTGCACAATTTTCAAAATTTTTTTTTTTTGGAGTTTTTAATGCTACATATTTTCTGTAATTTGATATTCCAAAATTAAAAAATTTATTTCTACTCCTGCTGTAGTTTGACCATTTTAAGATAATCCTCTGTTACTAACGTTGTTTATCGTTTTTTTCCTTTGACTAATTAAGGACGTGGTTGTTTTCGTTGGTGGAATTGCGATGTTCGTTTGTTCCAAATCGGGGCCATGCAGCAGCGATTGACCTTGTAAATTTAGCGGCTGACATCATCCGTTTGAAACAATTTATTTGCAAAATTAAAGAGATGCACCATTTCGAGACAAGCAAGCGACCGACTACTTTTCCTTAATTGTACATACGAAATGTCAACGAACATGCAACTGTAAATTTGCTTGCCACAACAGTTTTTTTAGCGCTATCGTTATTTGCTTTTTAATTATCCAACGAGAATAAATACACTGATGGAACCGAAGACGAAATTAATTTTTATTACGGCGACATTTGTATATGAAATGTTTTAACAAATGAAACGGCTGTTACGTAATCATTTGTTTTTATTCAAATTTGTCGTCGGTAATAATTGCCATTTTAGTTCGTTTGTTTTTAACAAGCAGAATTTATTTTTCTCTAGCCATTTTACCTACCACGCTATAATTAGCCATACTGAATCAGCCCCTAGCAATAAACACGTTTATCAAGGAGTTTGTTGAACAGGTAATAACAGTAATTAACGTACTTATGCATACTTGCTAATTAAGACTCGTTTATACATGCCTTAATTGCAATTACTGTCAAAGCTGAATCTGTTTCAATGTTTATTCGCTTTCTTACAAGTTTACCGAAAAAATAGCGTTAGGGCAATCCTATTTTTTAACAGATAATAGCGTTTCTGGTTGAATATTATATAACTAACAACTACTAAATTACGTATATACGTTGATGAAATTGTTATATAAACTGCAATTGCTTTTTTATTAGTTGGAAATGATGGTGATGTTTTAAAGATGCCGATGGATGATAGAAAGATGGTTTCTCAAGTTGGTTCACCTGGGGCCAATTTGGTATTGGTATGTGAAATGGGTTTATAGAATGCGTTCGTATCTTTCTCTACATGTATTATATATATGGACAGCGGTCCAGTGCATACAAATATTCTTCATTTTCATTACGTAATCAACACAGTTCGGTTATGTGTTGAGTTTGTTCTTTCTCGACTCGTACAGGGCCGGACCGGACCGCAAGAAAAGCGAACGGTTATTTTTCGACTTACTAGCTGAGATGAAATCAATTGGATAACGATACGCGGTGCAGGTATAATCTACAGTCCGGCTTTAATCCATCAAGCAGTCACTCAATTGTTTGTTGAAACGAAAACTATATTTTGTTTGTTACACGGGCATTTGTTTTCCAAACAGAAACTTGAAATATACAATTACAATCTTTATTATTTTTTTCTCTGAAATACTGTCGAAGCACAGTATAAAAATCTGTAAATATAGATAAAGTTTTGAGCCAATATCATGTCCAAGTCCTAAAATCTTCACAGGAGGAGAGTAAAATAAACAAGGGAGCATCGAATACACATGATATGTAGGACATACCGAACGTTAAATAAGTTAATGATTTTCGAAGCGAATTTATGCGTAGGTACTCTTCGAGATTTTTTTTGTACGTAATGAAGACACAAATGGGTATTATTCATGACAACGATTACCCGTAACTACACGGCGGCCTTTTTTTGGCAAACGAACGTAATAAATTTTTCGCTTTTTCGTCGAGAGTGCCCCACGATTGCACGATTTACCGCATCGTGTTCGATTTTCGTGAAATTTATTTCGGTTAGACTAGTTCTCCGGTCGGCGACCATATTAATCTTGAAAATGTAGACATGAAATAGCACGTTTTGATATAACGACCCCGGTTTTTTTTACCAGACTTCTTCGTTGTAATTTCTTTTTCACGGTTATGACTTGAGAACAATGGTTCCAGACTGCCAAGTAAACATGAATCATTTCAGAGAAGACCCTTGGGAATTTTAAATTTCAATCAAAACCACAGATTTTGACTTTGTTTTAATAATTTTAAATACCTGCATATATCTTTAAGAAGAACTGTGCTTTTTCATGTAGTACCTTATAGTTTGTTGTTCCTGTCCTTTGGCGTTCAGTCTCCCTCTCATCCCTCGTAGGTGCTAGTTAGTATGCATCGTCGGTTAATTGGTAAGGTAAACAGATGTAAGCGAAGTTCTTGCCTGTTGGACCCTAAACAAATTCGAAATTTACATAATATATAGATATAGCTGTATATAGAGCCTGCTCCAGCAAAAGACGGTGAAAGATAGAGAGAGAAAGAGTGGGGTAAAGGGAACGCCGTTCAAAGACGTTGTTTATTTAAGAGAAATCAACCCATACATTTTCTACGTGAAAGTACATCCAGGGAGAAGGAGGTGGTGCTCTCAAAATGTGTTTGTACTTATTCCTGGATCTCATGATAAATTAACAGACTGTGGTACGTATGGTGTGGTGTAGAAAGTTTGTAGTAGAGGATTTTGCTTGGTAAAGAGATCTACATTCAAACTGCAAATATTTCTCCACCGTGGATTTGTATATATTTGCGGTTAATCTTGAGATATCGTTGTGTGCTTAATTAGGTACTTAAACCAGAATTGCCTTCAAGTCCTTGTAAGACCGTCTCTGAAGTATTCTGGGGCATTTTTCTGGAATATTATATGTAATAATTCAAGTATTATATCACGTTGTATTTGTTTTTTCTAGAGTGTACTATAATTTGTCGCTGATTTGTCGCTTTCGTTTGATACTAAATCCAAATATTTGTCGCTGCAATCAGTTACTGGAGAATAGACGAAAGGTGATTCTACTCATAGCGTATCTTGGAATAGAAATGGCATAGAAAAATACCGAAAAGGTTAGAATTTGTCCCTGAAAAATAGTACTCATACCTATTTTGTCGCGAGTGCAGTCTCCAACTGATTAGCGAAAATACTGTAAGACGTTAAATTTGTCGCTGCAAGATAGTACTTCTATTTTGTCGCGAGTGCAGTCTCCAACTGATCAGCGAAAATACTGTAAGACGTTAAATTTGTCGCTGCAAGATAGTACTTCTATCTATTTTGTCGCGAGTCCAGGCCGAGCTGATTAGCGAAAATACTGTAAGGGGTATTATTTATCGCTGAAAGATCATACTTATATCCATTATTTCTATTCCAGATACTCTATGTGTAAAACCAGCTTGATATCATCAGGCTAGTATTTCGTCTATTATTTTCTAGTACCTATCCAATCGGACCGACAAATTTTTGAGTTTGATAACAAATTAGCGACAAATTACAAATAGAAATGGGAAATGTAAGCTTGTCGTACTAGTCTGGTTTAGTAGGCGCACATACGTCTTCTCCTTTATGGTAGATTTCTTTCGAAACCGGCGCGTCACACTAATTAAAACAAGGAGGCGACGACGTTGTTGATGATGCCACGATCTGATGTAAAAAATTACACGAAACAACAACAATAATAATAATAATACGAGTACCGTAACCTGTAATGTTGTAACGTAAAAGAAAAAACAAGAGACAAACGCGTCGATGGTTGTTGGGCAGGCGGGCGCTGCGGTGTCGGTAATATTATTTTCTTAAAAGGAAGAACGAGGTTGATGGGTCGGTCTACCATCCATCGCGTTGTTGGTTGCGTAACAAAGGTACTACCACCACCCACCTGTTCGGTTTCATGTTCGTTTTGTGAACCCGTTCTCTTCGGGCCGCTTTTCGTTCATTAATAATTGGGAATGCGTATTCTTCGAAAGAAACAAAAGAACTCGTTGCGCAAGACTTTCTACCTTTGGTTGGTTAATTATCAATGACGAGGTGAATTCATATTGAGAATTGTATACAGTTACTCACTAATTTATCTGTAATAATGTACCTTTTTGTTTTTTCTTTATATTTTTTGTGACATACTGTACGTAAGCCTTACCGTAAATTATTCTCTTATGATACGTTATGGTTTTGTTTTGGCCTGTGCTCATTTGTTATAAATATTTTTCGGAGATTGTACACGTCGAATTTGTGACAAATGCCTTTCGAAAATGACGACACACTTGTCTAATAATGCGTATGTTCTCTGTTTTTTCTTTGTACCTAACACTCGATGAAACAATACTTCGTACGTCCGCATTTTGTTTAATGTCGCATTTGTTTCGTACAATATTTGCAGCCGATTTGTTCAGATTTATACTTATTGTAACGGGTGATATTGATTCTAACTGTTATGCTTTTGTTTCGTTATGTTTTAATTTAAAACGAAAATATCGAGAAAGCTTTTGTTTGAATCGTGAATTTTTATATTTATCGTTAGTGTCGGCGTTACCGTTTTGTTTTATGGTTTATGGAGGCACTCCGGTAATTGTTTTGGACAACGGAATCCGAAAAAGTTGGTCCATATTTTCAACTTCGGCGACATTAAGAAATTTCAACGATTGAATAGAATTTTCTTCCGGATGCTGAACCGAGAATGGATGTTGAAAGCTTGAAAACGCTGATCACAAAATTACATTCCGGGCCATGAGCTTGCACCGTCCAAGAGCCGTTATTTATGACGATGTTGTTGCCTTGACGTTTACTTGGCTTTATTTTCGACTCTATTTTACGACAATAACTCCATAAATAACAAAACGGAAGGCACTCAAAATCGACTTCTATCACGTTCTACCCGAAACAAAATGGAAAGCAAGCTCTTGTAATATTTCAGAAATATAATAATTCATTATTTTAAAGAAAACTCAACAATTATCAAAGTTTGTAATAAAAGAATTCCCTAAAAACTAAATCAAGGAAAGTTGGAACTAATTTACGTGTTATTTCTGCGAAAACTCTTAGAATTCGATGAGATACATACACCGTAATGTTTAAACCAAGAGATCATCTTTCCGGTTAGATTTCCAACTGTTCAACAATTTTCCGAACAATGATAGGGAAATTGAATTTTTGTTTTCTACACTTCCTCGAAGGTAATAACTGCGAAAGAAAATAATTTATTTTTACTTCATCTAGTGAAATCATCCCTTATTCTGGCACTACTATTTTGTTGTTTTAAAGGGCCGCATTTCAACCCTTCTCTTGGCAATTTTTGCGGCAATTTGTTTTCGCAAAGTTTTACGCCTGTCCCATCCCTCCCTTCACATAATCTGACGAATGTTTTTCTTAGGGATTCCCGCCCTTTTGATGCTGTGCTCCCGTTCGTTTCCCGCGAACCGCCGCTGCCTGCGCCCTCCTTAAAAGGGCTAAACTGCGAGCATCTTTATTGCGGTGTTTGCCATTTAACGGTTGAAGTTTAGCGACTTGGCTGCATGAGAACTGGCTCATTACGTTATAAGAGTTTTGGTAGTGACACGTACCACCACGGCCAGGGTAAATTACTCCCCGAAAAAAATTCGTAGATACGCAATTGTTTTTGTTTTCGATCTTCACGTAGGTATGTTCGTTCGGTAATTTCCATGGTTGTGTCTCCATTATAATCATAAGATTGTTAGATGTAAGATTGGATTGAACTCTAACTGATGTCCCTGAGGAAGAGGGAGGGACGGGACGTGTCGAAAGACCGCTTCGGGATAACAAAACGTACGAATTTGTTAATTGCTGTTCTGTCTTTATTAGCGCTCAAGGGGATGCGCCCCATTGTGTCGTCGACAGAAGAAGACGAAAGGGTTCATTATGGAGTCCGCGATGGAGCGATTAAAACTAAATTGTCGGAAAATCCTTTAAATCTCTTGTACCTATTTATAGGGAGCGGCCGTTTTTCTGAATCCTGCTCGACTACTAGGGTCTCCATCCGGTGGTGATGATGATGATGACGACGACGATGATGTTCGCGAATTAAGGCTCATTGTCCCTAATTTCGAAGGTTGTAACGACGATGCGACGAAGTTTCACTTTTCGAGAACATCGGCCGAAGTCGCGCAAGATGAACTGCAAATTTACCTCTTCAAGTTTTTGTTACAGTAACTAACAAGGACCACCACAACGTTCACTAACTAACCGTGTTTAATCCTTTAATCGTCCTTCTTTGCAATATCTCTTGTATTAGGTGATGGTAATTGTATAGGTAGTAAAAAATTGTTAGTAGATACGTTAAACGTTATTAGAGACGGATAACTACCATTTTCTGTATTGGATCTCCGATTAAAAGGTGTGCTACATACATTGTAGTATCAAAGGGTAGTAGGACTGATTTCCTGTAGCGGGAACGGGCGATTGAAGGAGTCGGACCATTTGGGTGTGGTAGTTGGGAGCCTTCCGAAGAGACCCATATTTTGTCCAGTCGTCTGTGGTCAAACGGAAGCAAGCTTGTCGATTTTTCTAAACCCCTCCTAAGAAATATGTCGTCGCGATCTAAGATTGAGAAAAATGTTTTTCAAATTCTGCGTCAAACTCGGGAAAACCGCGACGCGTTCGGGGATGATGCCATGAGCCACGTAATACTAATCGACTGGCTCTGCGCTGCTGGCGAGTGACTTTTCGGCCAAATAGAGGGTTACCTTACTCCATCCCCCTATAGTCCCTATCTGGCACCGCCAGACTTCTTCCAGTTCCAGAAGGTATATGCGCGGTGGGAATCGCGTTATACGCACAGGGGTGCTATTTCGAGGATTACGAAAGATTTGTACCTATTAGTTTAAAAAAAAAATTAAATTAATCGAGTCGTACCTACTACTTTTCGATCCTACCCTAAGTATGCTATAATTACACGTTCTACCTACTTTGTAATTTACAGTCCGATTGATAAGCCAAACCAGCCAGTATGGGCTAGAATTTGAGCAAAGTGCTAGTCTAACAAGATGTTGCAAGATTTTGTGCTCTCATCAGTTTCCTTAAGGGGTGAGACAGACCCGCTCTCATCTCGTTTTGCTTGGCGTAGCACTTCAAACAGTAGACGAATGAACTGAATTTACGTTTACCGAACAATAATTGACTAAATGAGTAAATCTCACGTTTCTATAATGTTGCGCGTAATATTATTACGGTTTCGTGTAAGGGTCGTATCAGTATTGGTGAAAGGATTAAGATAAGCTACCCACATTAGGGTCAGAAATCAGTCTAGAGCTATATAATGTCGCAAAAAGGGTCTATGTTCATATAGGGCCCTAGAAAATCGGGATCTGGACCCGGTGTTGATGCAAATAGGGCCCCCCGCCCCTATTAAATAATCATTTCGAGAAGTAACCATCATAGTAGTTTGAAGCGTACGAAATTGTCTGAAACAGTTTTTGAGCAATTTTATATAGCGTCGTGGTATCTACTTTTCGTGTCTTTTTCATTAAATCGTTTACCTTGGTGTGTTACGACTTATGACTCACTTCATGGACTGTAATAAGTAAAATATAATAATTATTCTACGTAAGCCGAAACTTATTCCCACGAACATTTTTTTTAAACAATAGAACGGCGGCAAAACAGTCGAAAAACAAGCTCATGCCACGAGTCCGTCTGTTGTCAGCCCATGACCTCAATCACGATTTTTATACCTACCTACCTACATACGTACGTAAGTACATTTTTTTGTATTTGTTGGTATGTATAGGTACGTTTTATTATTATTATTATATGTTCGTACCATTTAACGTCGCGACGGTGGTATCCCTCAAGGAAACGTGTGTACACGAGATATTTTTCAGCGATTATACTATACGTATGGGTTTTCGTGCGTGACATTTTGTAGTCGTCGATTTGATATCTCGGGCATGCGTTTGTTTCTTGTTGAATATTTCGCTTGTTTCTTTTTAACATTCACGAAGTCTTCTCGTCGCCTTGTTGCTGTCGTGGAAAACAAAACACCGACGCGATTCGTTATTGTTAACGACAACTGTACAATACGAAATTTCAATCCATCAAAAATTGTCTTTTCTCTGTTTTGTTATTCCGATTCAGTTGTTACTGGAGAAGTCATTTAGGTACAAAAACAAAAATAACAACTTTAGATTGTTATTATGAAAGAGTGGAAACACCTTGATATATATGACAATTTAAATTCAAATTGGAAAAAAAAGAGTATAGAATCAATATCCTTGAAGAGCCACACGTTTAAATATAAGCGGAATATAAATGAATTAAAATTAGAATGTGTTGTTTATTCTCAACAAAATTATGAAAATAAAAATTCTTTTCACTTGTTTTCTAAAAATTGTCATAGACTGTATGTGGGGCGATGATTTTGTAATACCAAAAGCTAGAGAACTGAGTTGATATGTAAGGACTTAATCTATGGTAGATACCCAAAAGTAATTTAAAATAATGGGCTGTTACATTGTAGGTACTCGTCGCAAATGAACTTCGATAATGTTTTGGAGGGCAGCTTGTTTTGTTGAAAATTCCTCTTTATTTCTTCTCTTCGTTATTTGATACCAGCAGCAGCAGCAGCGGTGGCGGCAGTGTAATTAATATCGCCTTAATTTGCATAACGAGGATCTTCTACTTCTTCCCATGCCCCCTCGTCCCCTCTTCCCGTCTTTTTGCAAGATGTCGTCCCGTTTTGATGCATATTGCGTTTTTATGTTTTATCGAGGCACTGCTGGCTGGCGCGTTGACTGCGTAATAAAATTGTCCTCGTCGTCGTACACTTTCTTCCATCTTAATTTAGATTTTGCAATGCCAGGAGGCTCTGGTTTACGACCGGGGTTTATGTCGCGCTGAAATTAGGTGGGAAATATTCGGGAAATTGCCACCAAGTCGTCGTCGTTCTCTGGATGCTTATCGTGGATGTCGTGGAAACTCGTTAATTGGCCGAATGGTTTTTAGAGGTTTTTAGGGCTTTTAGCAGAGGAAACTTTGGTTTCATTATTAAACAAAGTACAAAAAACAAATTCGTAATGTTTTCTCGTATTCATTCACTTGTTTGATTCAACGAAACAAATGCTGCATTTACGAGAAAAACACCTGAAGTCGAAAGAAACAAAACTCAAACAATTACCGTTTTGTTTTTCAAACGTAAATTATCTAATAGCGTAATAGGTAAATAGGAATTAATGGTTGTCAAAAAAATGTCCGCTTTTTGGCCATGATCTCGATCAGAGACGTTGGCATTTTCTGAAGTCTATCTCGTTGCTATTTTTTAATACTATATACATATACATGCAGCGTAGGTTGGACGTGTTTGTGTGCGGTAATGGACAGGCACACAACACACACACATACAATTTTCTACTAATGACAAAAATGTTTGCTTGCCATAAATTGCAAGGTTAACAACCTACTAATCGCCTTATATCATGTACATTTACAGCTTCATTGTTTGCTATTGAGGACAGTCAACGTACACACTTGCATACACACATGTCAATGCAGAAATAGCAACAAATTTGAAAAATTCGACAGATAAACAATAAAATGTTACTTATAATTATATTTATGTGTATGTAACTACTTATATATTTATCTGTAGTTAAGGAATCGTACAACGTTGATGACAAACACGAAAGGACTCTGATAGGTACATGTATCAGTAAGTGTATTTTTATTTTGTTAATTATCCAGCGGTCTGCTAGATTAATCATCCACGTCGGTACGTGACAGTGTGCATGTTGGATGCAGGAATATTTGTGTAAAAGTGTGTTGGTGTTGGCATGTCGCGTTAAATTTGCAATGCAAAGAAGTTGGCTACCGGACGTGATACCACTGCCAACGAAGACTAACTTGACTGGTTGGCGTTGACGAAAGAAGAATTTTCTTTTTTTTTTTTTGATCTCGCGGTTTTTCTTGTTTTCATTTAACGGTAAGAAAAATACACTTATCTAATAAGTGGATCGTCATTACTTTTTGAGACCTTCGTAATTTTTAATCACTAATTAAGTAAATAATAAATCAAGGTTGTTTTGAAATGAAAAGTTTCGAACCCTATAAGTAACCTTAAGGCAGTAGAATGTATCTGTTACACAATAATAGTAAAGTAGCCAGCGGCAGCAACACTGTTAGTAGGAATAATTTGATTAACGCCAACAGGAGGTAACCGACCTCGTCTATCTTATACAGTGTTAAGCCTCTACGGCTTGACTAAGAGAACTCCGTAACTGACGCAAAGTTATCCTAAAAATATAGATAAGTTTTAAATTGTTCGAATTTTTCAGGCATTTGTTTTACGGCGTTGATTTTGAACGTTACAGTATGTGTCAGACTTTAAAAAACAAATGCATCAAAAATAATGACAAGAAACATCTGAATCAAAACAGATGAGAGATGTAAGCGTTTAAAACAAACGCTTTAATAATTGAAAGAAACATCTGAAGTCAAGTGCATAAAGCGTAGGGGGAGACAATATAAATAACAAATAACGAATGAAACAAATAGCGATAGGCATTACGAATTTCCTTGTTTCACTTGACCTCACAACTGCTGGCTTTTTCTCAATGAAATAATAAAATTCGTGTACAACTAGTGCTTATTGTTTGATTAAAATGAAATTTCTTCAAGTAAGAGCGTATAACGTCGACTGAAATATGCTTCAAATAAATGTTCCGTTTCCATTTTGGGTCGTATAGTGAGTTTGAAGACTTAGTTATAACGAAAAGGTAACTGACCCTTTCTATTTCCTTGGTTGTTTGGTTTCGTCATAGAGTTGCTATTTTAATTTTTGTACTAGTGCCAAACTGCCTGGCGCTCCGGCTTTAGAAAATTGTCTAAGGTTACGGGAAATATTTGATAGTTTATAACCACCACCAGCTGCGGCAAAGGTTCGTCAATTGTTTTTCGGCTAAAACAAAAAAACAAAATGTATCGAATTTTCTACTGTCTTCGCTTGTTATATAAATTAAAACGAAGATACATATGTGAAAGGTGGAAATATTTTGAATAACTGTTGAAAGCGTATGCAATAATATTGTTTAGAAAGTGCCTTCACCGTTTAAGCAAATACTTGAAGACTTTTTCGCGAAAACCACTGACAAATACATGGATGAAGATAAACGTGTACCAATACCGATATTTTCCGCTTACTTCCTTGCTAATACGAGGGTGGATTGATAAGTTTCCGGCCTAACCAAGAAATGACGCCACTAGGCCTACCTTGAGGTGACATTCTATAGTACCATCCTTGGATAGCTTGTAGCTATAGTTTCAGCCCGATCTCCTTGCTAGTGTAGGTTTGACAGCACGCTGAACAAGACGCCTCTGTGGTTTTCGTAAAAATGGAAAAGCAGGAAAATCGTGCTGTCATCAAATACTTTTATTTGAAGGGGTTAACGCCGAAGGAAATTAAAAAAGAGATGGACTCAACACTGGGGACATCCTCCCCGTCATATTCAACCGTTAAGCAGTGGGTTTCCGAGTTTAAAAAGGGTCGTGTGAGCACCTCTGATGGGCCTCGCTCAGGACGCCCCGTTGAGGTCACAACTCCAGATATGATCGAAAAAATTCATCAAATAGTGCTGGGAGACCGCAGATTGAAAGTGCGTGAGATAGCTGAGACCTGTAAGATGTCATATGAACGTGTGCAACATATTTTGCACCAACATTTGCATATGGAAAAGCTCTGTGCAAGATGGGTGCCGCGTTTGCTAACAGTCGACCAAAAATTGATTCGAAAAAACATTTCTACCGCAAATTTGTCATTGTATAAGCGTAATCCAAGCGAATTTTTGCGTCGATTCGTAACCGTTGACGAAACGTGGGTCCACCACTACACTCCTGAAACCAAAGAACAGTCTAAACAGTGGATTGGACCAGGGGAACCAACTCCAAAGAAGGCAAAAACAATTTTTTCGGCGAACAAGGTTATGGCTACTGTTTTTTGGGATGCAAGAGGTATTATATACATTGATTACCTTGCAAAGGGTAATACTATCACTGGTCAATACTACGCAGACTTATTGCAACGTTTGAGCCACGAGGTGAAAATTAAACGACCTCATCTGGCGAAGAAAAAAATCTTGTTTCATCACGATAACGCACCAGCGCACACGTCAATCGTTGCGACGGCTAAAATCAACGATCTAAAGTTTGAATTGATGCCGCACCCTCCTTACTCTCCAGACCTAGCCCCGAGTGACTATTTTCTGTTCCCTAATCTCAAAAAATGGCTTGGCGGTAAGAGATTTGCGGACAATGAAGAAGTAATCGAAGCTGTAAATGGTTATTTTGAGGAGCTTGACGAATCAGTCTATAGAGATGGCATTAATAGACTGGAACACCGCTATGAGAAATGTATCAGCCTTGGAGGAGATTATGTTGAGAAATAAAAAAAAAAAATTTTTAAAAACCTTGTTTTTCTTGGTCAGGCCGGAAACTTATCAATCCACCCTCGTATAACATGTGCAGTAGGTATAATGAATGCTTAGCGCGTACGCATTATACGTTTGGTTTGTAAAGAAAACCGATAAATCACGTCATAAATGAAAAGCACCTGTTTCCGCAATGAAGTTTGAAATTAACTTCGACTCTTGACATTAGCAATTTCTGACATTAACTTGACGCAAAACGGCCTCAACGTCGCACTTGGCCACGACTTTCTATAGGGGAGAACCGGCACGATCACTAACGCGGTAATAAGGCACGAAATTTTAAGTAAATCCATTAAAGAAAACGCCTCCGAATTTATCTCGAATCTAACGTTCATCGACGTAGAATGCGTAATTATCAACTAATCTTTGCAGTCATTCCGGTAACATTTTAACGTTTCAACAGTTGACATTCGCATATTTCAAGAAACAAAACGGCATAATAATATTCATTGCAATTGTTCTGAAGATGTTATTAGGCTTCGTTTGTTCCACTTCAAATGTTTCTTTTTTACTCTGGCGATGCATTTGTTACTGTAAATACAGGATACCCTTGCAACTTGTGTCTTACAGTAATTGAGTTTCATGTTTCTTGTTGCTCTCTGTCGATGATCTCCTTGTAAGCTACATAAGATACCGTCATTATATCGTACTTGTTTTAAAAGTTTGTTAATTAGTGCGTAAAACAACAGAATAACGTCTCTGATGTTGACGAGCTTTAAGAGCCATTGTCAAGTAAAATGATGCCTAATAAGAAAGGATGAAGCGCAGAGAGGCATAGTATTTCACTCTCTATTGTTCCGCGCCCTCGGTAAAACAATACAACAACGTTTTATTGTCGTTTTTCGTTTATGTATAAGGCCCGTTTCAAAAGTTACGATTTCGAACTTTTTCAGTGTTCTCTGTCGTTCCCTTTCGCCGCCATTGCATTGGGCAAAGTTTATGACGTCCAGTTACAATTTTAGCTGTTGCTAGTCGGCGATTCAATCAGTCATTTGTTGTTCGATTTAAGGAAAGACAAGTGCAAGTCGATTGGAAAGTCTGGTACCGATTGGTTCGGTCGTGTGCTACTATTTTACGCTCAGATCTGCGATTCACTTGTTTCGCCTTATTTAGAGGGCAACTTGATTTCTTTGCCCGCAAAAAAACAAAATTAGCTCAGAATCGCGACGACAACTTGTTCATTGCATCTTAACGTAACATACACGGCGGTGATACAATTGCTCCACATCTAATATCGAATAAATGAGTGTCGCTGAGAGATGTCGCCCTTGTTTTTGTCTGCCTGTTACTGTAAAACTTGAAAGCTACTATACAGATGGATTTTGATGCGATATTCGTTTAGTACATGGGACAAAGTACAAGTTTAATCGGAAGGAGATTCATTGAACGTTTCTTTTAGTGGATTTTTATAAAATTTTTAACTAAAGCTCAATGACTCGTAGTGAAAATTTGTTATTACGTTCTTCAAATGTTCGATAGTTAAATTTCGTGTGTTCAAGGATCGTGAAAACGGCAGATGTATCTACGTGTGTGTATGTAGCTGATTGCCAGCTCGTATATCTTGGGTAAAACACCTTGAAATGGCGTCTGTAGACGACGTGAATGCTCTTCGCGCCGGAGCTTTTATTTAACGATAAGAAGAGCGCGTCCAACTCATTCACGACAAAAGTTTATCGTATGCCATGTCATAACATTAGAGAAAATAGACTCGGCAAATGTAGTCTCGGGTCTAGCGAGTCGACGTTGTCTGTAAAGCTTCCCCGACTTCCATATGACAGACAATAATAACACCAACATCATTTCGGGCAAAGTATTAGTAAGCACAGTGGTTTAGTTAAGAAATGTACCTGTCTGCGTATGCAGGGAGGTTTAAATTCGTAGGGGAATAGTACATAGAAGTTTTCCCTTTATTATGCAAAAAAAAACCCACGCTAAGCTTTTGAACAGCTTTTGTTTTCATATGCTGACAAAGAAAGTCGACTACATTTTGTCGTCTTTCTTGTAGATATTCATTTTTATGAAAGTCGATTAGATTTTGTCTTCTTCGCGTTTGTAGGCAGTTTATTCATTTTAACGAAAATCGATTAGATTTTGTCTTCGTTTCATTTGTAAGTGTTCGTTATTTTGTTTGCCTCTTTTATCAACTGTTTCATTCAACTTCCGTTGATTTGTTTGCCTGTTGGCTGCTGTTACCTTCACTTTTTTCGTACTATACGGTACCGAGTGAAAATCCGAGATCGTTTGTGAATAAATGCTCACTTACGATATACCATTAGAAAATCGTTCGTTTAGATTTGCAGTTGCGGTGGCAATATCATTCCCGTTTGAATTTCGCTTTTGCACATCGGTATCGTTAAAGAGCATCGTCGCCAAAACGATGGTATAATGGCTGTCGGTGCCCTTTTACCCGTGCGTCGCGATGTCTTGATGACTTTACATAACAAAAAACAAGCTACCCCAATATAATTTTTAATGTGACCGTAGAAATACGTAAATGTCGGATTACTAATACTATTATTATGATATCATAAATTTTTAATGTCTTCCGGTCATCGTGGACACCAGGAGCCATAAAAAACGAAATCTTATTACGGCGATACGACTTTCGTTTGTTTGGGATTCATATGTTTTATCTTTGGAAACAAAAGATTTTATCGATGCTTTTAGAGATCATTAATAGACACAATAAGAGTGTCACGAGTTCCCACTGGATTTTCAATTTTTTCTGCAATGCCTTTTTAAACGAATTTTTCAAACCGGCTGCATTTTATTAGGTGTCTAGGGGTCGTTGTATCTTGGAATATAATAGCAACAATACAATGCATTCGTCAGCCTGTGTGAATACTCGTTTTCAGCGAGGGCGTTATCAGTAATACGGTCTAGTGATCACAATACGTAAAGGCGACGGACCTCTGGTAGGTCCTGATACCTACAGAAAGAGACGGCTTTCGGTATGTATGTGTGTGTGCAACAAACGTCGTTCAAGACGACGAAGTCCTGTCCCATAGTCAGTCTACCTTTATGTGAGTTTACCTTGTCCCTTACCTAGCGCTTAGTCTCTTAGATTTGTGTTACTTTAACAATTGCCAAAAAATTACAAAACATCACGATACGCCACTGCTTACAACTAAAGCTGGTCCCACGCAACAGCAATAACTGATCGTGAAACCGACCGTAATAAATAAAAACCCCTTAGAAGGTTATTTCGGTCAGACAAAAGAGACTCGTTGAAATTTTTCTTCATTTAGCAAAGTGCTCGTTCGTGCAGGTGGTTCATATACATGTATACGTGTGAGTACTCTCTGTCCAGACATCTTAATACGCCTTGGTCGGACTTCTTTTTTCTTTTCGGTTCTATGCGTCTAGCACAGTCCTTTATAGTCTTTTGATACGTTTTATTTTCCTCAAGTGCACCGTCTAAGTTTCGATTAAGACTTAAAATATGTGTAACATCATCATCGTCTGTCCGGTTGATACAGACCAGTTCACAAAAATACTTTCGACGTGTCAATAATAACCAGACCGTTTCACTTCAACTGTTTTATTATTTGTTGTACATAACAAAAACCGAGCGATATGAAACAAAATGCCTTAATTGTTTTTTTTTTCTTTTGTTTTAGGTAAGCGTCCATTATCCGATCACACGTGAGTGCAGTAGCGAGTAAGTAATTTTAATTGTATGCTCGGCGAGGACGTAAAAAGTATGCATCATGCGAAATTTTAAAACTATTTTACCTATTCTAGACGAAATACAACCGGGACAGACGAATTTAATTTCCATTTTATACTTAGTAGTTTCGTGCTTCGGGAACGTTTCCCGTCTAGCGAGCGAGAAAGTAGTAAAACAGTAAAATCCGTCTATAAAAGACGGATTCCGTGAAAACGTCGTAAATTGAGTAAATTAATTCTTCAACAGTCCGTCTGTCGCTTTTAATATTTTACGTTTGGCACTCGCTCGGAGTGCACATTATGCAGAGTCGTCGCCTGTTTCCTTAATTATGCATTTGTGTGTGTGTTGTCTATCCCGTTTCTACCTTAGCGACCTTCACGGACCCATGTGAACCCTGCACCAAGCAGGAGCGTGTCATTGAACATGACATTTTTGAAACGTTACAGTAGCTGATTTTGCCAATAAAATTGAAAGCTAACTTACCCCTTTGCCATCATGTAACACATGGGTTTCTAAATATATATTCAAATGGACTCCATGGATTATGGAGTAGTGATATTCCCGAGTTTTAGACCTCACTGGCAGTTACTAGAGTCACTATGACATGACACCTTCATCATCATTGTACAGGGTCAATTTACGTTATTGTAGGAGTATTGACCAGAACAATGAATGTGCTGTAATTACCCGTTTGGGATTGAGATTCCCCGCATTCCAGTTGACAATATAAAAGATAAAGGTGTTTGAATAGGATTATAGGTTATAATATTATCTAATACTCTTGGAAATGGGATATTTTTAGTCGATTTTGAGTAAAATCGATTGATTTTGTTTTTCCGATTTTCATCTTTTTGATGGTCTCATAAACCCAGAAGACACCAGGCACTTGTACACCAGGCACCTCTACATTCATCATCATCAGGAGTTTCAGCCGTTTCTCAGATATTGCAAATATATAGTTAAAAAATCATTCTGATTATGAGAAGATGGATAATCTCATTAAGTGCCAGGTAGTGGATGTGGTAAAAACTAAAAGCCAAAACTAAGAGTATCTAGTGACAGTAGTAAAAACGAGAACTAAATGTTCAAAACCAAAAACCGAAGCTTCATTGATCTTTGGAACGGTTCTGGACTCTATATCCACTGAGTTAGTTCCTTATCTCAAACACTGAAAGTATTGTTATCCAGTAGGAGCCCTCAAACAGGGACATTCTTTATGATGATATGATAATGCATTCATGTTAGTTTGTATGCATGGGTTCATATTTCTTTTGTTTTTTGTTGTTGTCATTGTCATTTAGACGTATGCTTGAAGAAAAGGGTTGTTCATATTTATGGAGTTGGTGCTACCGAATGTGGAATGCCAGGCCAGATGTGTCTCCTCTAGTACTTGTGTTGTGTGTATGTGTGTTGTCTGACAGTGAAAGATTTACGGAAACCACCAACGACGCTGGCTGTTACGTGGTTCACCTTTTGCCATCTTGAAGCGTAATTGTAACAATAATAATAATAACGAGCGCATTTTAAGGTGCAGATTTTCTTGAAGTCGTAAATTCTCACTTCGTTTGATGTTATTAAAAGAGACGTGTGTGTTAGTCATGGTTCATGGTTAAGATGAAAAACGATGTTTTAGGTATGTCGTCTTGCGAACTGTCTTCAAGTTCTTCAAGAGTTCGTTTGGATGAATGAGCTTAACGTAATTCTTAAGTTATCTGGAATTATCACTCTTTAAGGTCACATATTGGGCTCATGGACTAAAACAAAAGCGGTCAGAAAAGGTCGAGTGCTCTGATTGTTTCGGATGCAGAGGTAGCAATGGTAGAAGTTCAAATTGAACGGGTTTGGCTAGTTAATGTAATAAACTGGGGTAATAATGGTCGATTAAAAGTGACTTATTATTGGTCTGCAAATGTTCCAACTTTCTTGTAAAATCAATCTTGACGTAGCCGCAAGCACCGAATGACCTATCCATAGCCTGTTCAGACTTCGCCTGCTTCCGATTAGGATGATAAATAGAAGTGTCTTGTAACGCTTGAAAATCGCTTCTAGTCTGTCGTCTCGCAGTATATTTCCAATAAGAAAACGTACCACTACAGTATCCGACGATAAATCGGTGATTTTATTTGTTATATAGAGGTATTCGCGTACAAAACATGCAAACAAAAACGAAACGAAACACACGAACAACTACAGCACAAACAACTGACATGCAAAAACAATAACAATTGCTATGTTCATTTGTTTTAGGTAATGCGTCAAAACTTTCGTTTGTTACTGTAGCTTCGTGAGACATTCGTATATGTCTTTAGAGCTTAAACTATTCGCTTTACTGGCTGCATTTAGCATACGTCTATACGTTTGAACGTTACATATACCGAAAAAGGAAACTTGTAACGGTGTTGCAGATGCATTATGTTACTATCATGGTTCATTGGCTAAAGCGATTGGTATCCACATACATACATGCATACATACACTTGTAAGTAATGGTAACAATAAATATTCTGTCCTCGGTACATTTGTTTGCGACCAGACTAGACGGAAAGATCATTAAGTAAAATTAACAGCTTTTGAAGGAAAAAAAAAGGAAATGAATTACAACGGTGCGTCTACCTTAACAAATTTTGAGGTAGGTACGCAATCCTCGGCACGGAAATTTAATTAACTGTTTACTATAGTTTCACATTATCAAGGATATTTTGACGAATGGTAGCTGCAATTCAGAGGTAGGAATTTGTTATTGGCTCGCTATTTTCATAACGATGAAGTACTTGTGTGTTTGAAGTTTATCTAATCGCTGAATTAGTATAATCGTGCTGTTTTTGTTATATTAAGTGCTTTCGAGTGCTTTATTTTGTGCAATTAATCAATTGTCCCTTGTAAAAAAAATGTTGGGGTTATGACCGAAACGATAAACACATACACACACACAGACACGTACGCACACCAGGCTCATCTGTGAAAGATTAAAATTAGTCCAATTTACTCTCTCACATGTATGTACATAACAAACTTAATTGCATTAAAACAGTTTATTTTTAGTATCACGTTGATAAGACCATGTTTCAACAAACAGTTCGCAGTTAATTGTAGTGCGCCGGTTAAAACTCGAGGATTAATAAAGGGATAAACCTGTAACAGATTAAAATAAGAAGAAAATCACTCCAGTGCAAATTTTTCCAATAATGTGACTATTGTTCCTGGTTGCTGATAATTTCTTGGGGACCTAACACTATTTATTTACACTAATTAATACTCTTTCGTTTACTTTCGCGAACCTTCTGGAAACATCCGAATAGTTTCTTTTTTCTTTGAATTGTTCAACTGTTTTCCCATAACGCAGGTACGACACACAGTTACAAATACGGCGCACATGAAGAAAGGCGCCCGCGGCTAGTCGGCAAATCGATAAGTCGTTCACGCACACGTGTGCCCGATCGCACGCAAACACACTCGTGCTCGCTACAATATTTAAATTAATTAAAATGGTTGTTTTGGTAATTGTACTTTTGTTACGTACTATTTAAAATGTAGTCGTAATAAAGCTTTAATAAACGCCAGGGCTGTTTTAGGGTCCATTCAGGGGTAGTTGAAATTAAATGTATGTGATGAATGACCTTTAATAAAGAAGAATCCTCTCGTTGTTTGCAGATGTCGTCCTGCAGGCTTCGTTGACTCCTTGTGTTCCTTTTTATATGCGAAAAATTAGTATCTAGTAGGAACATCTTCTTTATTAACTTCTTTGTCCCATTTTATTATGTCGAAAAGATACGCGTAAATTCCACCCCGTTGATTATTCCTTCACCTTACACGTGAATTTTTTTGAGGGCGACTGTACTTGGGTACCAATTATTTTTCTTTTCTGAAATAGCAAAAAATGCCACCACTATTGTTCCTTGAAGGATGCGGGGTATCTCATTCAATAAAATAATGAGAGTAATTTCGCGATAAGAGTCTTTAGTTTTGTGTATTCTTGTGTGACACATACATGCTAATGAAAAACATGAACGCGAGATGTTTGTTGCACTTTTTATCTTTCGAACGTAATCGTCAATAACAATAAGCGATTTACATAAAAAAAGAGAGATGTTTTTGTCTTTGACCTGAAAAAATTGAATAAACTTTTGTACATAATACAGAAACAAAAGTACAGATTTCTGAAAACAATGACAAGAAAAGAAACAAAAAGTTAAGGCAAGAGTCGTAACAAAACTGCAATCCTAAATAATATTGAAAATGCGAATTTCGCTATTTATCCGATCATCATTATATTTTGTACACACACTGTCAGGGGTGATCGCAGGATATCAACGTAAAATGTAGTTGGTTGATAAATAATTGTAAAGTTTTCTGCTTTGTTTCTATAAATTTGTGTATAGTTTTTTGAGATTTGCAATGAATTTAAAAATAATCGATCATCCACTTCGATTTGTACATGAACATTTCTGGAAGACAATCGGGACCGTTACACGGGCCTGATGAAGTGTGTTGACCGTTGCGGTCGTAAAAGAGGTCCCGGGAACGAGCCGGACTTAATGACTTTTCTCGCACGCATACTGCAAAAATTGCAATTACAATAATAATAAAAGGCGCGCGTTGTTGTTACAATCGTCTGGTCTGTGGCGTGCCCCCGTCTGACTAATAAATGTTGTGCATACAGGCACGCTTTGATCCACGCTAAAAATAAAAGGCTTTTCTGTTTCACTAGTCAGCAGCTAGCACCATTGGGAGGTCGATGTCCCTCACATGTCGAACGCTCTGTAGTTTCCTTCTGACCTGCGAATGTATGTTTGTCGACGGTTGTTTCAACTTCACCAAAATTTATTGTTATTATGTTGGCTATCGTATTGTTTTTGCCGATTTCACTAAAAACTCCAGCGGCGCAATCCATTAGATCGGAAAAGTCGATTGTATGTAATTGGAATTAGGGATATGGGATTTGGTGGAGATTATTACAGGAAGGAAGTCATTTTCAGGGATAGGAATCATTGAAGAATGATTTAAATGCTGCAAGCAGGATGGAGTTCTACAGGGATCTCCAGGATCATTTTTAGGACGAAGTTTCAGGAATTCGCTGAAGAAAGGCATATTCCATAAGGTTACTTTATAGGACAGAATGTCAAAAAAAACATCGAAGATGATTATTAGAAAGTACCGGTTCCGCAGGGAATATCCACAAGGTTCGTATTTAGGTCCAAGATACGGTAGGATTATTAATGATGGAACTACAAGGATTCTGGGATGTGTTACACCTTCCACAGGGTTCGTTATTGGAATCTGAAGAGTCCCATTGTTGCTCAAGGCTGCTCGACAAGCTGCATTATCAGAATTACGAACCATGGAAGGGATATTTAAATGGTTTAGTTAGCGTGAAGTTCCGCAGGGATCTCCAGGATCATTTTCAGGACGAAGTTTCAGGAATTCGCTGAGGGAAGGTATATTCCTTAAGGTTAATTTTTAGGACAGAACTGTAAAGGACATCGAAGATTATTTTATTAGAAACTACCCCGGTTCTGCAGGGACTCCCCTCAAGGTTCATTTTTAGGTCGGAGATACAGTAGGACCATTAACGATTCATAACTACAAGGATTCTCGCGATGTGTCAGACCTTCCACAGGGTCGTTCTTGGAATCTGAAGAATCACATTGTTGATCAAGACTGCTCTTCAAGAATCATGGAACGGATATTTAAATGCTGTAATCAGCGTGAAGTTCCACAAGGATCTCCAACTTCATTTTTAGGACGAAGTTTCAGGAATTCATTGAAGGAAGACTCAAGGCTGCTCTTCAAGGCTCATTTTCAGAATTAAGAACCATGGAAGGGATATTTAAATGCTGTAGCTAGCGTGAAGTTCCACAGGGATCTCCAGGATCATTATTACGACGATATTTTAGGATTTTCCGAGGTTTCATAGTAGTTTTTTGAAGGGAGGATCTCCAAGACTAACTTTTGAGGATAAAATTTCAATCATTATCAAATTCTACTGGTTTAGTATAAAGAATTTGCAGAGAATACTGATATGTGAGATTTTCTACAAGGTTCATTCTTAGAATCCCAGACATCACATCACATTGTTCTTCAAGGCTGTGTTAATTTGCATATCCTGGTTTATAATGTTTTTCTTCCTCAAACACGTTTCCTTATCGATGATAATAGCTCTTTTGAATCGTCGTAAATCAAAAAAAGCAATGACCATGTAGATAAGCTTGGAAAGTCGCGAATAGGTGTAAACGCTCTTAATGGCTTGTCTAACCTTCGCTTTGCACATGCCACCGTCGCCCGCCTTTAAGGCAAAGGTCCCACGGCTTGTTTACATGTAAATATTTTAAATTATGAAATAAGTTTCGCGTTTTATGTGTAACATACATGTGTGTGTACGTCGTGATCCCATTTTGCTAAATGCATTACCGATGCAATTATCTCGCTTTTTATTATTATGTGTATTATGTCGTGCCGGAGCGACATGAGAATGTACTTAATTTTGTAATTAATAGTCTTTTTACTAACGATCGCGGTTTTTCTACAGAACCGAACCATTAGAATGTAGGGTGCTCTTGTTGTAATGCATCAATAATATCAAAAACTAAAACACACGCGGCACAAGCACCGTCCCAAACATAAAATAGAAATGGTCCTTCGAGCCGGATATTATCGTTGCCGAACGTGTTAGGTGTATCAGTTTTTGATTGCGTAAATTGTTATCGCGTGTTTTTCTGTCGAATCCGCCTCTGTGCGTTTCCGAAGTTGTCCTGCCATGAACCCGGTCGGCAATATGTGTATTCTACAAACACAAATAGTGGCTGCAGTTTATTGAATACAAGGACATCTAAAAATAATGTTTTCGCGCGCGTTCGTTCGTTATTCGTTCGAACTACTGTAATAATATGAATATATATCGATACACAACAGTACTTTTATGTAAGGTACGTAACAGTTATTGTATGGTTTTATTAATTGCCACCTATAGTACAATTGTCCTCCTGTAATTCGTACCTATTTAGGTAGGCGTTTGAATGACCAATTCAATAAATTACTGGCGATATATGTGTGTAGAGTAAGTACATGATAAGTTATTTGCAAAACATGTAAACCAGTGTGTTGTAGTTATGAAAATTGTTTATATTACGATGTTTTTATCTTATCAGACACTTGGTTTAATTAATTGATTAATATTTTCAGCGAATTGTCATTAAAATTTTTTAATTAAAGAACGAGTGTGAATAATAAAATAATTCGAAGTGGTCTGTATTCTGTCGAAACTGCCAGACGCGGATCGCGATTTCGATCTTTTTGGATCTCATCAGCGCGTCGCAGGCAG
>NW_020439244.1:726739-731792 GCF_000699045.2 Agrilus planipennis
ATTGTTGTCGTTAAATAGAGTGAGCGTGACGCTATATAGAGTGTAATATTGTATAGAAAACAATGTAAACCAACCAAAGTCAAGCAATTTCGACGTTTTAAGGAGTTTGTCGTTAAATCGAGTGAAGTTATAAAGAGTTTACACTGTATTCAAACGTAATCCTAAAATGTAGCATCTTACTACAGATGGCGTTTACCGCGCCATTTGTTGTATTTTCTAACGAGTGTGTATGCATTATTATTAGGTACACCTTTATGTCGTGTTCTTGAACTTTGACTTAGACAAACCACCCTCAAGCAACCTTTGCTGACATTTTCGCCGAGCGGTGGCCAGACGTACGAATAAATTTTTGATTAACTTGGTCGTCCAAATAATAATACACTTCGCGTTTATTGATTCCGTCGGTCTGTACAGGGCAGGTTGCAGTTGACCGTTGTCGCTCTCATTTTTTTGTCGTTTCGAAACCCTTTGTGGCTACAGTAAATGTTTGTCGTCTCGCATATCGGCGAGTGGTTAGTGTAGAACGAAACAAAAAAAATTGAACAGAAACAGACATGGATGGCATTATACATGGTACATAGGTGCAATAAAATTCGAGTCTTTCAGCAGACCCCGCTGTCAAAACCAGATCGGCCACTGAACTTCGGGGAAAATGAATTTTGAAAATTCACCGACGGCTTAAACACGAAAATATCGAGTATGGGTTTGTAAGTATACATACATATAGCTGTCGCCTTCAGGATAGTCCGCGGGAACATATATTATCCTGTAATAGTGTTCCAAAAAGGGAGGTTTCTCTATTTGACGACGGAACAAGTTTTTTGGGAGAATATTTTGATAGAGGTGCCTGTTGGGGGAAGTCCGTAGGCTAGGGGAAAACTAATTTTCATGGCAAAGCGAGAATTACAATTTTCGATTGTAAATGACTGAATTTTCCGTAGAAATAGTAAAATTTATCAGGTAACTTGTAATAATCCCAATTTTGACATGCTTTTTGAAAAGTTATTTCAAGTTTCTTAATTATTACAGTTAGACAGTTAGAAATGAAGAGGTATTGGAGAGAATAAGAGAACAGAGGACTGACTATAGAAGTCAATAAAAAATAAGCGAGATAGGTTGGTAGGACACCTCAGGCATGAAGGTCTAGTCAGAGACATATTAGAGGCAGGAGTTAGGAGGGGTAGAGGTAGAGGTAGACCTAGATTAGATTACTATTCGCAAATAGTTAAGGATGTGGGACGTTCTAGTTTTAGGGAAATGCGAAGTTTAGCTCGGCATGAGGAAGAAGAATGGAGGTGCGTGTCCAACCAGTCTTAGGACTGACGACCCTATGATGATGATGAATTATTGCAATTAAATTTGTAATCTAAACTAAAATACTTAGTAAATGTATATCTGCTGGGATTTTGTTTTCAGAAATTCGGGTCGAAATTGTAATTTTAATTATAATTGTAAATATCGATTTAATGTTTAGGTAAATTTTCTTTTTTCATTTTCTCCGTAAACAGACAGTATTTATTATGTAAGTAATGAAACATCTCGAAAAAAAAAAAGAAAAAATTTAGAATACCCCGCGTGGCATGGTAAAAGTTTCGGAAAAATTTGGAATACTGTGGGGAATTGGCAACGTCATTATTAGGGGATAATGGTAGGTAATAACGGCCGTCAGTTTAATAAAACCTCATCAAAAGTTCGGTACTTATTCGTGGGATAATTC
This sequence comes from Agrilus planipennis, assembly GCF_000699045.2. Lineage (NCBI taxonomy): Eukaryota > Metazoa > Arthropoda > Insecta > Coleoptera > Buprestidae > Agrilus > Agrilus planipennis. The sequence goes on from NW_020439244.1 coordinate 728,457, forward strand.
TTCATCATTAGCGAATATTAGTAAGTGGTTTGGCGAAGTTATAACGGCATATTAATTACTTGTCAGTCAGAGTTAGCGCGAGAACTTCCCGATTCTGTTTCCTCTATTAAGCGGAACGTTTCCGAAACGGCCAACGAACGAATTACGATGACTGAATAATTGAATTAAAAGTTTTTAACTTTTAAGAGAGACCTCAAAACTGATAGGTTAGCTTTTTAGGCACATGAATAAATCGCATTAATTTGAATTAAAAACACGTAAAATCACACGAAAATGATTTAAAAAAGTTTCACTCTCAATGTANTCAGGGGTGATCGCAGGATATCAACGTAAAATGTAGTTGGTTGATAAATAATTGTAAAGTTTTCTGCTTTGTTTCTATAAATTTGTGTATAGTTTTTTGAGATTTGCAATGAATTTAAAAATAATCGATCATCCACTTCGATTTGTACATGAACATTTCTGGAAGACAATCGGGACCGTTACACGGGCCTGATGAAGTGTGTTGACCGTTGCGGTCGTAAAAGAGGTCCCGGGAACGAGCCGGACTTAATGACTTTTCTCGCACGCATACTGCAAAAATTGCAATTACAATAATAATAAAAGGCGCGCGTTGTTGTTACAATCGTCTGGTCTGTGGCGTGCCCCCGTCTGACTAATAAATGTTGTGCATACAGGCACGCTTTGATCCACGCTAAAAATAAAAGGCTTTTCTGTTTCACTAGTCAGCAGCTAGCACCATTGGGAGGTCGATGTCCCTCACATGTCGAACGCTCTGTAGTTTCCTTCTGACCTGCGAATGTATGTTTGTCGACGGTTGTTTCAACTTCACCAAAATTTATTGTTATTATGTTGGCTATCGTATTGTTTTTGCCGATTTCACTAAAAACTCCAGCGGCGCAATCCATTAGATCGGAAAAGTCGATTGTATGTAATTGGAATTAGGGATATGGGATTTGGTGGAGATTATTACAGGAAGGAAGTCATTTTCAGGGATAGGAATCATTGAAGAATGATTTAAATGCTGCAAGCAGGATGGAGTTCTACAGGGATCTCCAGGATCATTTTTAGGACGAAGTTTCAGGAATTCGCTGAAGAAAGGCATATTCCATAAGGTTACTTTATAGGACAGAATGTCAAAAAAAACATCGAAGATGATTATTAGAAAGTACCGGTTCCGCAGGGAATATCCACAAGGTTCGTATTTAGGTCCAAGATACGGTAGGATTATTAATGATGGAACTACAAGGATTCTGGGATGTGTTACACCTTCCACAGGGTTCGTTATTGGAATCTGAAGAGTCCCATTGTTGCTCAAGGCTGCTCGACAAGCTGCATTATCAGAATTACGAACCATGGAAGGGATATTTAAATGGTTTAGTTAGCGTGAAGTTCCGCAGGGATCTCCAGGATCATTTTCAGGACGAAGTTTCAGGAATTCGCTGAGGGAAGGTATATTCCTTAAGGTTAATTTTTAGGACAGAACTGTAAAGGACATCGAAGATTATTTTATTAGAAACTACCCCGGTTCTGCAGGGACTCCCCTCAAGGTTCATTTTTAGGTCGGAGATACAGTAGGACCATTAACGATTCATAACTACAAGGATTCTCGCGATGTGTCAGACCTTCCACAGGGTCGTTCTTGGAATCTGAAGAATCACATTGTTGATCAAGACTGCTCTTCAAGAATCATGGAACGGATATTTAAATGCTGTAATCAGCGTGAAGTTCCACAAGGATCTCCAACTTCATTTTTAGGACGAAGTTTCAGGAATTCATTGAAGGAAGACTCAAGGCTGCTCTTCAAGGCTCATTTTCAGAATTAAGAACCATGGAAGGGATATTTAAATGCTGTAGCTAGCGTGAAGTTCCACAGGGATCTCCAGGATCATTATTACGACGATATTTTAGGATTTTCCGAGGTTTCATAGTAGTTTTTTGAAGGGAGGATCTCCAAGACTAACTTTTGAGGATAAAATTTCAATCATTATCAAATTCTACTGGTTTAGTATAAAGAATTTGCAGAGAATACTGATATGTGAGATTTTCTACAAGGTTCATTCTTAGAATCCCAGACATCACATCACATTGTTCTTCAAGGCTGTGTTAATTTGCATATCCTGGTTTATAATGTTTTTCTTCCTCAAACACGTTTCCTTATCGATGATAATAGCTCTTTTGAATCGTCGTAAATCAAAAAAAGCAATGACCATGTAGATAAGCTTGGAAAGTCGCGAATAGGTGTAAACGCTCTTAATGGCTTGTCTAACCTTCGCTTTGCACATGCCACCGTCGCCCGCCTTTAAGGCAAAGGTCCCACGGCTTGTTTACATGTAAATATTTTAAATTATGAAATAAGTTTCGCGTTTTATGTGTAACATACATGTGTGTGTACGTCGTGATCCCATTTTGCTAAATGCATTACCGATGCAATTATCTCGCTTTTTATTATTATGTGTATTATGTCGTGCCGGAGCGACATGAGAATGTACTTAATTTTGTAATTAATAGTCTTTTTACTAACGATCGCGGTTTTTCTACAGAACCGAACCATTAGAATGTAGGGTGCTCTTGTTGTAATGCATCAATAATATCAAAAACTAAAACACACGCGGCACAAGCACCGTCCCAAACATAAAATAGAAATGGTCCTTCGAGCCGGATATTATCGTTGCCGAACGTGTTAGGTGTATCAGTTTTTGATTGCGTAAATTGTTATCGCGTGTTTTTCTGTCGAATCCGCCTCTGTGCGTTTCCGAAGTTGTCCTGCCATGAACCCGGTCGGCAATATGTGTATTCTACAAACACAAATAGTGGCTGCAGTTTATTGAATACAAGGACATCTAAAAATAATGTTTTCGCGCGCGTTCGTTCGTTATTCGTTCGAACTACTGTAATAATATGAATATATATCGATACACAACAGTACTTTTATGTAAGGTACGTAACAGTTATTGTATGGTTTTATTAATTGCCACCTATAGTACAATTGTCCTCCTGTAATTCGTACCTATTTAGGTAGGCGTTTGAATGACCAATTCAATAAATTACTGGCGATATATGTGTGTAGAGTAAGTACATGATAAGTTATTTGCAAAACATGTAAACCAGTGTGTTGTAGTTATGAAAATTGTTTATATTACGATGTTTTTATCTTATCAGACACTTGGTTTAATTAATTGATTAATATTTTCAGCGAATTGTCATTAAAATTTTTTAATTAAAGAACGAGTGTGAATAATAAAATAATTCGAAGTGGTCTGTATTCTGTCGAAACTGCCAGACGCGGATCGCGATTTCGATCTTTTTGGATCTCATCAGCGCGTCGCAGGCAGC
>NW_020439244.1:732373-776608 GCF_000699045.2 Agrilus planipennis
TCAATTTGATTATATAAAAAGTATTTTTTTAATAGTTTCGCTGCATCAAGTGCTTGTTTGATGCTTGGTGGAGGGACAGGATCGTCTTCTTCAACAACGTACACAGTTGCAGTTCTTATCTATTTCGGCAACTTAGACAGTACTGCTTAATGAATAGAGTGGGCGTGACGCTATATAGAGTGTAATATTGTATAGAAAACAATGTAAACCAACCAAAGTCAAGCAATTTCGACGTTTTAAGGAGTTTGTCGTTAAATCGAGTGAAGTTATAAAGAGTTTACACTGTATTCAAACGTAATCCTAAAATGTAGCATCTTACTACAGATGGCGTTTACCGCGCCATTTGTTGTATTTTCTAACGAGTGTGTATGCATTATTATTAGGTACACCTTTATGTCGTGTTCTTGAACTTTGACTTAGACAAACCACCCTCAAGCAACCTTTGCTGACATTTTCGCCGAGCGGTGGCCAGACGTACGAATAAATTTTTGATTAACTTGGTCGTCCAAATAATAATACACTTCGCGTTTATTGATTCCGTCGGTCTGTACAGGGCAGGTTGCAGTTGACCGTTGTCGCTCTCATTTTTTTGTCGTTTCGAAACCCTTTGTGGCTACAGTAAATGTTTGTCGTCTCGCATATCGGCGAGTGGTTAGTGTAGAACGAAACAAAAAAAATTGAACAGAAACAGACATGGATGGCATTATACATGGTACATAGGTGCAATAAAATTCGAGTCTTTCAGCAGACCCCGCTGTCAAAACCAGATCGGCCACTGAACTTCGGGGAAAATGAATTTTGAAAATTCACCGACGGCTTAAACACGAAAATATCGAGTATGGGTTTGTAAGTATACATACATATAGCTGTCGCCTTCAGGATAGTCCGCGGGAACATATATTATCCTGTAATAGTGTTCCAAAAAGGGAGGTTTCTCTATTTGACGACGGAACAAGTTTTTTGGGAGAATATTTTGATAGAGGTGCCTGTTGGGGGAAGTCCGTAGGCTAGGGGAAAACTAATTTTCATGGCAAAGCGAGAATTACAATTTTCGATTGTAAATGACTGAATTTTCCGTAGAAATAGTAAAATTTATCAGGTAACTTGTAATAATCCCAATTTTGACATGCTTTTTGAAAAGTTATTTCAAGTTTCTTAATTATTACAGTTAGACAGTTAGAAATGAAGAGGTATTGGAGAGAATAAGAGAACAGAGGACTGACTATAGAAGTCAATAAAAAATAAGCGAGATAGGTTGGTAGGACACCTCAGGCATGAAGGTCTAGTCAGAGACATATTAGAGGCAGGAGTTAGGAGGGGTAGAGGTAGAGGTAGACCTAGATTAGATTACTATTCGCAAATAGTTAAGGATGTGGGACGTTCTAGTTTTAGGGAAATGCGAAGTTTAGCTCGGCATGAGGAAGAAGAATGGAGGTGCGTGTCCAACCAGTCTTAGGACTGACGACCCTATGATGATGATGAATTATTGCAATTAAATTTGTAATCTAAACTAAAATACTTAGTAAATGTATATCTGCTGGGATTTTGTTTTCAGAAATTCGGGTCGAAATTGTAATTTTAATTATAATTGTAAATATCGATTTAATGTTTAGGTAAATTTTCTTTTTTCATTTTCTCCGTAAACAGACAGTATTTATTATGTAAGTAATGAAACATCTCGAAAAAAAAAAAGAAAAAATTTAGAATACCCCGCGTGGCATGGTAAAAGTTTCGGAAAAATTTGGAATACTGTGGGGAATTGGCAACGTCATTATTAGGGGATAATGGTAGGTAATAACGGCCGTCAGTTTAATAAAACCTCATCAAAAGTTCGGTACTTATTCGTGGGATAATTCTTCATCATTAGCGAATATTAGTAAGTGGTTTGGCGAAGTTATAACGGCATATTAATTACTTGTCAGTCAGAGTTAGCGCGAGAACTTCCCGATTCTGTTTCCTCTATTAAGCGGAACGTTTCCGAAACGGCCAACGAACGAATTACGATGACTGAATAATTGAATTAAAAGTTTTTAACTTTTAAGAGAGACCTCAAAACTGATAGGTTAGCTTTTTAGGCACATGAATAAATCGCATTAATTTGAATTAAAAACACGTAAAATCACACGAAAATGATTTAAAAAAGTTTCACTCTCAATGTAATCATTTCCAGAAAATATCAGCCTTGGAGACCGGTCGGTTCTACCGCCTTTCTTATCCTTAGTTAATCTTGGGCATTTTCCGAAAACTGGAACATCATGCATGCTTAGCTCTTTACTCCTGTTTCTGCTTCTAAAACGACCTTTCATGTCTCATCTTCTCTATCTTATCCTTTAATCGTGCCCTTTGTTTCCCTAATTTCTAACCCCTTCTACCTACGACATTTTGGTCAATCTTGAATTTCCAAATTAACCGTTCGCTAACACAGAAATGGTCCGAACCTGCGCTTTTTTTGTTTTGCTTCTTTAAAATTTTTCAATCAGGACTTCCTTGACACATTAAAAATTTGGAAATTTATTATTGAAAAATACTTGAATATTGTACTATAACAGTTGAATTCAAATGATAATCAAACAAATGAAATTCATTTCCGTGACGACTCATGTCAAGCACCTTCGGTACTTGCAGACATGTAGGTGGTTGTACTATTCCAACCTTTCCGAATCACAAAATAATTTATACGTCGACAAAATCCCCCGTATTCCGCAGTCGATAATGTCTCTGCAATGTTGAACCGTCGACGGAGTTACGTCAGGTATCTCCCTATACAAAATTGTATTCAAACTTTGCACTTTGTGTTTATTTATAAATTCATGTTGTCTATTTCTAGGCGACGAATTCGATATTCAATTTCAATTTCATTGCGAAGACGGCGCGTTATCAATTCAAGTTCGAACAAAGACTGAAAGCGTTCCCATAATATAAAGAGCAATTTCAGACGAAACAACGATGATAAGGGTAAAACGGGTAAAAATATCTTTAGCATTTTGTTTGTTTTTAAGATAATGAATAAAGTAATTTGAAGAATTGTTCTTTATACTTGATAGAATTGTTTAAACATTAATGTGAGTTGCCCTTGTTGTTGCTATAACCTTTCGTAGCTTAGTGGTTAGAGCACTGGCGCGTGATGCTAAATGTCTTGGGTTCGATTCCCGGCGAGGACGTAACAGCAGAGACAATTTTTCGTCATTAATGTGAGGTAATCTGTGAAAAATTGAATGTTACTTCACATTGTTTAAAAAAATAATAAATAAAAAGTTTCATTGGTGCCGCCAATGTAGTTAGTTAATGCAGCGCTTGGGAGATTTTGTTAGCGCTTTGTTGAAAAGTAAAGCAGCGATTATGAAGTTGGCTGCTTTGAAAAACAAGGAGAGGTAGGTAATTTTGCATTTGACGTTTGAATACTATTTTAAATGGAGCCGTTTGAATATTAACTGCGATTTCGAATGAAAGCCGTCGGTCCTTTGGACGCCCGTTAATTCCAACCTTCGCTAAAGAGGCAGACAGTTATTTAACATGCACTGCATTACCATACGAATGAATTGCGCGACGCTCGGCGTCGCCGGCGTCGCAGTCGTTGTCGTTTCGCTAACGGGAGCATTTTCGCTCATTCAAAAAAGCTCTTTACACTCTCGTTCGGTTCTCTTAACTCACTCCTCTTCAAAATTTACATGAACCCCCTTCTTTTTTCCAACAAAAAAATTATAACCTGACAGCTCATTCTCTGACGCCCTTTTTTCTACGTGTTTTCGCGTTCCTTTGAAAACCCCACACAGTTGGATGGGTAGTAAACCGCAAGCTACGGCTTCTCTTCGCCTTGTTTCGTCTGAAAACTTTTCAAACTGTCACGTCCGATTAACGGAAGAATGGACTGCAAAGTTTTCCTTTTAAATTTGTGTAAAAAAGTGTGCAGGAGGAATATCTCACCTCGCGTTAGCTTTTCATTGCCATTTCTAACACTAATTTCCATTGAGACCTTTACACTGAAAGAAATAAGACAGGCGTTTGAATTTGGTCTTGCGTTATTATGCTAGAGAATAAATCAGCTGGGCTATTCACGGAGAAACATTTGACTGGCGTATTAAAATGAGATCATTTATTTTTACGTTTTCGTCTGTCTTTTTTGTTTGTTTCTTGCTCGAAGCCAACAACAATAATACAACATTCATTTGTTTTTCGTTGAACATTTGAATAACGCGCTTAATGTAGTTAGAGAGACGTATGTTAAATTTCGATTGTTTCTGCATTGTTGTCGGTCATTAAAGCTTTTGAATTTGAAATAAGCAGGAAGTACAAGCCATATCGATAAGTGCGTTTAAATTTTAATTAGGAAAATGCATGTAGTGCGCGCTGTGTAGTCAGCAACATCATTATCAAGTTCAAAGTTTACTTATTGGATTTACGTTTCAGGAACAATCGCAGTGGTAATTCTAGCTAAATCATTTAATTATAAGTTTTCGGTAAATCCCCTGTAATCCATGGAAAGTGTACGGCAAGCAGGGAGGACAGGACGCATCAGCGTGAATTCAGACGGCGCCTCCTTTGTTTCTAATCAAATATTAAAGGCACCGTTAATCTTCTTACTTTGTGCCGACGATGTATATTTGCAAGTGAGATCGATTTTGCGAAACAAATGAGTTCCTTCTTTACGTTACATTACGTTTTTTTTTTGTTCACTGATTAATTATTCAATAAATCGGATTCTTTTGATGCACACAGACACATGTGTAAATTTCATAAATTTTAATCTGGGGTAGAATCTCACATTTTTCTGTTTTATCCCTGTCTAGCGGGAAATAAATTGTCCATTTCGTATATGAGCGACTTGTGATTTTACCTACCATCCATAAAACTCTTTTATTTATGAATTCCTTGTGCCCAAGGCACCCAGAGGTGCCATTTCCAATAAACCAAAACGTATATAATCTACAATATAAGATATAATATCTATAGTTCTTTTCCATTAGAAAAATTATGCAACAGTGTAAATAAAAAATAGACCCTTATGAAAGGGTGTTAAGTTATAGAATTATTAATTCTGGGCGGTTTTTGAAAGTTTACTGTTCTTTTTATTTGTGACCATTTTGGATAAAAATTGCGACCGACTTATGTCCTTTAATAAATAAGGGTTTAGTTGGGACCCATCGAGATAACCCTTGGCGGTAGAAGAAGACTGAAACTATCCCACCCCCTGGCGCCAGCGACAGATACAGAAAGGGGGGACGCGTATCGTTGTTCTCTTTTTTTAGAAAAACGTGTAGCAAAGTAAATCATGATAACTGACTCGGAGGGCTCCAGCCGAGTATCAAACATTATGTGCAGATTTGCTGGGTGAACATATGACGAAATGTGTACAAAACTCACCCCCTGGGGGCGAATTTATGACAACCGGCCGACGCGAGTTATATTTTTCGCGAAAAGGCTTTTCCTACGTATTACGTACATATATACCACCCCTCAACGGGCAAGAATGTCAACCCATAAATAAAAGAATTGTCCTCACCTCTCTTACACCCTTGACTCAATTGATATATACATTGTACGTCGACCGGAAAGGGGTCGTGTTCCAACCCCCCGAAGGCGCAATCTCGGGCGCAATCTGTGGTTGTAAATATCCCAGGGCGATAGCGTGACAAAAATGCCGTTTTCGAGTTTAGCGGAAATTATTGAATAGGGGTGTAGAGGGGAACTCTTCTCCTAAAATTGCGGAAGTGATTTCGCACATTAACCAAATTTGATCGGGGATTAAAGTGCGTAAATCGTGAAATATTTTGGAATTGAATAATTGAGTAGATAATGCATGAAAATTTCGATAATTAAATAATTAGGGATAGAGAACTACAAGGGTGTAAATGTATCTGTTAGGCATCCATACTTTTTTTTAAATATTGTTGCGGTGCAATTGTTACCACAGTGTTATTAATGTTAATGATATTCAGTTGTTATTGTTTTGTTTTTATTGTCGTTCGAATTTGAAAAAAGCGGGAAGTCAGAGATGTGTTGGTTATATCATACGGTATTATTTCGAAAGATTTTGTTGAATTGAATTTTCCACATTTCGCGTCGCATGTCTGGTCACTATTACCCGACCAAATCCGAAATTTATGTATTTTCCAATCCGGATTAGGCAAAGTCCCCTCTAAAGTCCACAAATGTCCCCTTTTTCCCGTGGCTTTGTTTCGACAGATCTACGTACGGATCATGCTTATTTCCCGAAGGCGTTTGCCCAGTTTTTCTTCCTTTTATGTCTTTGAATGTTACCGGGATTATCTGCTATCCCCTTTGGTTACCTAAAAACCGGACTTGAATTCAGTAAAATTGAATGTATTCCGTTGTGAACGAAGAAACATTTGACTGTCATAATTTTGACGTTTTCGACTGTCTTTTTTGTTTGTTGCTCGAAGCCAAAAACAAAAACAACACAACATTCACTTGTTTGTCGTTAAACATTTGCATAACGCGCTAAATGTAGTTACAGTAGTAAGTAGTAGAGTTTTCTCATAATGAGGGACATCAACGCGAGCAAAGCAAAGGGTAAAACTTAGTTTTTTTTAAATGTGTAACTTCTTTGTTCGGTGAACGTTTTTCCTTACCTGTATACATATAGAATTAACTTCTGTTGTTTCTGTTGGAAAGGGATGATTATGTGTATATAAATAAAGTGGTTGTGAGATAAATGACGGAGTGAGTAATTTAAATAAACCCTCGAAGCAACGGCATTTATTCCTACGTATGGATAATGTTCACTTTATATTCAATTATAAAAGCGACGACGTTTCTTCCCAAAACACTTGATTGAAAGCATCAATTTTCCCTTTGCCGCAAAAGAAGAGTCGGCGCATCGGTCCAAATAATAATTTTACGTCATCAATTTCAAAACGAACAAAGCGTTCTGTCTTTTCTTCTCTGACAAATGGAGATGTCTTTGAGAGAATCAAATTATCGTCCCATTTACATTTTGAAACGTTCTGTTTTTTACTCCCCGTTCTCTGCTGCCGAAGGGAACGACGTCCACGTCGAAGGGAGTTCCCTTCTTCGTTCTGTTGTTCCTTTATAAGTACATGACAGTGTTGTCAACTTTCACCAAGAAATTACAAAACAATGATTTCAATTGTTTTTGTGTAATCTTTTGTTTGCTGTAACAGTTGAATGTATAGTTCTTACTTAAATAAAAATATGCCGATCGTCACAAATTTTGTCTAAATGGGGCTTTTTCTTTTGTTTTATTAATTGTTTTACAAGACCATATCGCATGATTGTTTTTTTAAAGAAAATAACCGATTTAATATTGGCAACAGTGCTTTTCGACACGTCATCTAAAATTTCTCACTGTCAAAACTTCGACGCCGATATGTCGCACGTCGTCGCGACGCTGCTTACACTCGTACTTCCTTTCCAGTTAGAACTTTTCGGAGAGGGAATTCGGTAATCTAGTAATAGTGGCTGGCGCCAAGAATCTTAACATCGGCACATGTTTCGAACCCCGTTAATTAGTACGCGTGATTATTTATAACGCTTCAAAGAGCACCCTCAACGAAGAAAGAAAAGAAAAATGTATGCGCACGTATGTGTTGTGTCATCCGAATGGTTTTATTACGGGATTGTCTTGTTTTCCTTTTTTTTCCGAAAGAAAATAACTTTTTTACATCACCAGCACCATTACGAATGTGATGTGTAGGTATTTATGTTCCCACGTGCCAGAAACGAGCGACCTTGTCGTGTAGCCCACATATTTTTAACTAATGAACTGGCCGCAAGCATTAAAAATGGCCCTGTTTGATTTATATGTATAACAGGCGCGCATGCATTTGTTTAAGTAAAAGATGAACAAAAAACGAACACTTCGGATACCAAGTGTATTTATGTAGTACATGAATGTGTTGTTTTTTTAAAGATTTAATGGACGTAAAATGTGCTAGTGTGCCAAAGGCGCCAAGCGCAAACAAAAGAATAAGTAGCGCTCCGGACTCCGTAATATGAATACTCCATTGTGCTTTAGCACTTCGTGTGGTACAGCGGATTTGTAAATAAAAAAGTTGTGGGTTTTTGGTTACTAATTCGTCAAAATACTGCTGGGGTCGTGTATATGGTGTGTTGGGATCTATCTCATGAAAAATAACAAAAATCTGACTGTCGATAGGGGTTGACAGTTGAAGAATGCTAGTTCTCTTGCTAGATCAGAAGTAGTTGCAAATAAACACGAAAAGGATAAATATTCGATGATTGAATAATGTCGATGTATAAGTTTTGTTGTTGCTTACCTATATGATATAATGTTGATTTCGCAGTAAATTTTCACGAAATCCGATCGATGAATGGCAATATTTCGAGTAATTAATTTTGGGTGATAGTTCATGATTGGTACAAAGAAGGAATGAAGGAGAAAAGTTTTTTATTTCTTTTATGTCACGGCTGTTTTCGGGGATTTTTAATCGGAAATAAGTGGATACAAAGGAAAGAGTCGATTGACGTTGTCAGAGTGTTACGTCGCAGCTTGTCAACAGGAAATTGGCTTTCTGTTATTACGTTTTTGCTTCGGCTCCGTCGACGAAATTGAGGTTTTCATTAGGGAATTCGAAAACGTTTCAGTAACAGTTTATCTTCGAATGGAAAACGGCTTCGATAGCTCCGTCCTCTTTTTTTTTGTCCAATTCCAACCTTTCAATTCTAATCGAAACAAATATCATAAAAAGAAGTGTCGAAAAATTAACTAGAATCCATTAAAACAAATCAGAATTTCTTGATCAGTGATTTGTAGATCGCGATTTCAATCTCTGTGAATCGCATCAGCACGCCGTAGACGGTTACGACGAACATCGTCTTTAGAATCCATTAGATAGCTTAGTTTTGATTCACTTCTTTTTGTTTTGTGAAACAAATGCAGTTGAAAGTGAAAATTACAGTTATCTTTTGTCAGTTTTTCAATTGTTACCGTTGTCGGCCATTAAACTTTTTAAATTGTTTGAACGAGAGCGGGAAATAAAAAAAAAGCCGTCGCAACGATTTAAGTTTTAGGCAAGCGATTTTGCTTCATTCCTTTTATGATTAATATATTATAGAGTGCTTTATATGGAAGTCGACCGATCGTGCGTGCCTTTTGAAATGAAATTGCTGCTTTAGTTAGTTTATCTTTGTATAAAACGTTCATTTGTTCTGAATGAAAAAAGAATGGAGAAAGAAAAATGGAGAAAACGGAGAAGCGGGCAGACTGAGTGTAAATATTTAAACTGCTGCTAACACTGACTGTACCTGCCGTTGTTACCCAACTATCGACCTGTCTGTCCGCCGGTCGCTTTTATAGGCCCTATACAGAAACCAAACAAATTGTCTGTCTTGTTTGATTATATTTGGAGGAATACTGAATGAATTTGAAACGTTGCTGTACCGCGCGGAACGCTTGTTTTCCTTTTTCGAAACGTTGCTTGTTGGTGGTAGGTATGCTAACGCAATGTTTACTTAGGTTTCCGAAACGTGAACGAATGCTGAAGGAAAAGTATTATTAAAATGATAATTTTTTTCGGGGCACACTACACACCCTTACGAATAAAATTTTAAATTCAGCCCCAAAACTAATTTAGATCAACTAGGGAAGTTTGGATACACCTTCAAATAAAATAAAGGTAGCTGTCCTGTGCTATCGCTAGATTCATAATTATAAAGAAGTCATATTCAATTGTTGTATTGCTGCTGTTTCAGTCAGTTTGGTATTCAATTGTTATTGTATTGCTACTCTTCTCGGCCATTATGATGTTCAATTTTTGTCTGTAATTGCGGCATTCAATTGTTGCCGCTCGTTTTGATATTCAGTTGTTTCCGCATTGTTAGTGACATTGAATATAAAATAAGAGGAAAATTAACTTATTTTCATTTCTTTTAAAATTTCTCTTACTTTGAAGAGATAATGAGAACAAAGACTTTGATGTCGTCGATATTTTAGTAGATGTGTGTAGCTATTGTAACATACGTGTACCTTAACTTGCGATAGAGGGTAGCTCGAGATTCTTGTGACAGGCTAATTTGGGAAGCTTTGTACTGTAAATTAGCATAAAAGCTTAGTCATGCCTCGTTGTCATTGTCATTTACTCACGTCCTTATGATGGATAAAGTGGGATTTGCATAATGACTTCGCGAATTTTCATCTTAAACGGCAAAGAAACAAACCGAGCCAAAAGCCAAGCCCAACAGCGCCTTCCGTGCAAAAGGCGTGTGTGGATGATGTTTCAACTTTGATCGACAATTTTGAAGCCACTAAACCTGATATTAATTTTGAGGGTAGAGATAGCTTTAAATAAAAATATTGTATGAAAACAAATGAAAGTAAAACAAAAATACTCGTATGTAAGGGAAGAAAAAGTAGGGAAAGAGCGAATATAAAGATAGGAGACGAAAAATTAGAATAAGTGGCTGATTTTAGGTATCTAGGAAGTCAGATAAGTCAGGACGGAAGGAGTAGTAGGGATATAAAGCAGAGGATAGAGCAGGGTAGAGTCGCCATCAATAAAAAGAAGTCACTTCTATGGTCGCGAACGGTTAATTTGGAAATTCGAAAAAGGTTGTTAAAGGTGTATGTTTGAAGGCGGTGCTGTACGGGTGCGAAACATGGACGGTTGGCGCGGCGGAAAAGAAAATGTTAGAAGCGTTCGAAATGTGGAGTTACAGGCGAATGATGAGGATATCGTGGACAGAGAAGGTTAGAATGAAGAGGTATTAGAAAGATTAGAAGAACAGCGGACTCTATGGAAGTCAATAAGAAATGGGCGAGATAGGTTGGTAGGACACCTCAGGCATGAAGGTCCAGTCAGAGACATATTAGAAGCAGAAACAGGAGTTAGGAGGGGTAGAGGTAGACCTAGATTAGATTACTGTTCGCAAATAGTTAAGCATGTGGGATGTTCTAGTTTTAGGGAAATGCGAAGATTAGCTAGGAAGGAGTGGAGGTGCGTTTCCAACCAGTTTTATGACTGACGACCTTAAGAGGATGAAATGATCTATAGATAAATAGATTACGATTATCCTCCAATTGAGATCTAACCAGAATTAAAAGTTGATACTCATTTATCCCAGTTTGAGAGAACTACGACAACACTTTTAAGGGGGATGATGTTGATACTATTTGGTGGTCATTTTAACACAGTTGTTTTGAGAATTCGGAAAGTTCGTCAGGAATGTCTACATAAGCCAAGATTTATTAAATTAATTATGTCGCCTGATCGTGTCCTTAGTTACATTTTAGTGTCTATGTTTTTCTTCGGCGCTGTTTACTGATAAGCAAGCGAACGTTTAATACCCCAATAAATTTGGCACTATTGGCCCGAAGAGGGTTTCCTCGGTTGCCGATGCGTGCTTTGCAAGTGTTTACTCCGAGCTATAATATCCGGCGAAAGGCTTAATCAGAAGACGAAAGCGGATGTAATAACTTCGTCGAACAAACACCACCGAGCCACTGTTGGCCGTGGCTGTATGTGGCGCGACCCGAAACAGTCGCCGCGTAACTTACGGCTACACGAGAAGAGATACATCCCTTTTGTTCTCAAGACTCTGCTAATGACCCAACTATTGTTTCGCCTTTACGGGCCGATGTAAATTACCAATTCGCGTGACTCCCATTTATCTTCCATCGTCGTACACAGGTAGTAGGTACTGAGCCACAATAGCTACGAAGAAAAGTTGTGTCTCTATATCTCTATACATACGGTGTGTCAACAACCTGGATTTTTTCATTCCGATGAATTATTGTCTAGACTCTCCAACTTAAGAAGCAAATGTATAAGAAATAAAAACAAAAGATAAATACTCTGTGATTGAATAGTCTCGATGTGTTGCAAATTTGTAAAGACTTTCGCGGGCAGTTAGTGAACTGATGGTGTTCTGATGCGGGTCTAATAGATACAGACTTTACATCTTGCATCGGAGATAGAAGGACCTTCATTTCGATCTCCAACGTAAGAAGAAAATGTATAACAAATAAATACAAAAGATAAATATTCGGTGATTGAATAATCTCTATGTGTTGCAAATTTCTAAACGATTTCGCGGCCAGTAGGTGAACTGATGGTGTCCTGATTTGGGTCTAATGGATACAGAAGGACCTGAAAATGCTTGTGCCTCCTAACGGTTTCTAAATAGTCTTTCTCTTCCACAGATCTCCCAGTGGATAATAAAATCTTACTTTGGTAGGCAAAATTTTCGCTATTGATAAAATCTGTCTTCAGGATATGCAGATAGAACATATTCTGCGGAGTTTACCATTGTCCGTCCATTAACTCGGTTCACGTGTTTGTACTTGAGCTTTTCGGGGGGTTCCCCTTTGCGAATTTACAATCTACAGATTTGCGTAATATTCGTTGGTTCGGCCGTATGTCGAGTGCTGTTCGGTTTAAGAAGACGTTAATGGGCACACGTTAATGGAAACTGGAGTTATGATAATAATCGGCTTCTTGTTTTGGAACGCTTAATCAGAAAATGGGACCGGGTGCTAGCCCGAGGGCATCGCATCGAATTGGGGAACGTAATGGGCAGTAAGAATTGACCCTTAACAGCTAGACACGCGAATATTGAGTTCGGATCTTCATCTCGGGGGATTTTAGGCAAATGATTACTTCGGAGTTTAATCCGAGACCTCTGAGGTGTTGTAGGGAAAGATTAATATCGGAGATATTACATTATATATTCAAAATATATAGGTAGTTGGCCATTTTGGTATTCAGGTGTTGTCGCATTGTTGTCCTTGTCGGCCATTATGATATTCAGTTGTTATTGCATTGTTCACTTTGTCGGCCATTATGATATTCAGTTGTTGTCGCATTGTTGACCTTGTCGGCCATTATGATATTCAATTGTTGCTGCATTGATGACTTTGTCGGCCATTATGATATTCAATTGTTATTGCATTGTTTACGTTGTCGGCCATTATGGTATTCAATTGTTGTTGCATTGTTGTCCTTGACGGCCATTATGATATTCAATTGTTGTCGGCCATTATATAGTTTTTAAATTGTTTGAATTTGAAATGAGCGGGAAGCCATAAAACTCGTTAAAAGCGCTTTTATTAAGAAAAATATAGTAAATACTGTAAAGTGAAAAGTTTTCTTTTGATATATACAATATATAAATAGAAATAACAGATTTTTACAACCTATTTTGGATAAATTAATGTATAATTGGGTTTAGTTTCGATTCCAGTTGGTTTTTCCTTTAACTGCCGTGTCCTATCTAAACAGAAAGATACGTATGAGACGTATTTGCAGAGATCTTTGCAAACAAATGCGGGATTAATGAAATGTTTGGGATGTTTGTAGGAACTGATTACACTTATACAAACAGTTGTTGATAGTGAGCGATAAACTAACTTCCCTCGATCTCTCTACTACTTTATTAATGATTGATGCTTACCCGAGAAAGTTGTCTCTGATATTAGACGGATAGACAAATAGAGAGAGGGTACAACAAGTGGCTCGCCTACCATCATGTGTTTCTAATTTACTTGATATCTGTTTGCACAAAATGAGGGTAGGAAGTGGGATTGATTGTGATGTTTCAATTGCAAACCAGAGTAAACACTCTGAGAACTTACAATATAACTACAATACCACATTTAGATTCTCTGTTTATCGAATTAGTAGTCTTTTGTTTTTGGTTTTACTTGTCTAACGTTGTTTTTCTTTTGTTTCAGACGGAAGATGAAGGCAATCATGGAAACGACGATACGCGATGCTTCATTTTGTCCACGTTGGCATCCCAGGGACGTAACAAAGTGCACTGCGTGCTGTGCGAAGAACAAATGCTAGTTTTCGACAGGTATCCTTTGGTCGACGGGACGTTCTTCCTGAGTCCACGTCAACATGCCAAGAGCTGTATAGAGGTAAGTGTCTACCACGTTTCTTTTGTTTTTATCTTCGGAAAGTCACTGAGCCATCCCCTTGAATAAGTTAATCAAAAATTCTATTAATTTTGTGAGTAGTACATGCAGTAGTAAAGCCGATTTAATGATGCTGTAAAGATGTTATTATGTGTAATTCTCAGATAATGTCCGTTACTTATAACCCCCCCCCTCGATTGCATTAATTATTTATTTATTATGAAGTCGACGTTAAAACTTATTATCATCGTAAAGGAAAAGGCTGCAGGGTGTGTTTCTGTTGTTGCAGGTCAAGGGCGAGGGACGCACACAGTTTTTAACAGCAGTTTGCATGGGATGCTTGGAAAGGGCTCCGGGTCGTGCCATCAGGTGCCGTTTCTGTGGTCAACAGTGGGACGGGTCCTCACTTGTTTTGGGAACCATGTATTCCTACGATATCTTCGCTGCCATGCCGTGTTGTACAGAACGAATCAAGGTCAGTGTTTACGAGAAATGTTTTTTTTTTTTTTTCATCCCTATTTTGATGTTTCGCGAAAACGTCCAGGTTTTTTGGAAATTCGTTTCCTGTTTGTCAAAGCCTAAACTGGAAAATCCTTCGACTGATTTGTACAGTGGTTTTTAAAAATTGCTGTCTCATTAGATGAAGATCATAATTGTTAGATTCAAAAACATTTTATCAGAGCCAAGTAAAGTGATCATCAAAACAGCTTCAAGCCCTAAGTCCAAAGACTTACATACTTCGAAAACAATTAGATTCAAATCCCTAAGAAAAAGTACTTGAAAATATTTTCAAAGGAAAGAGTTTGAAGCTTTCTGAATAACAAACATAAAGAACTTTTATAAAGTAATTTGTTTATCGAGGTTCAACCAAATGGCCACGAAAGGGATAGATTAGTGTGATTCCTAGGTATGAAAGCTGGAAGTATATTTTTCAAGCAGTAAAGAAGCTCTGCCCATGATGGATTTCGGGAAGACACAAGTTTTATAAATCCATAGTTTGTAGTTTATCCCAAAAGTTTTGCTTCACAAAATATTTACCGTTTTCAAAATGCCAAAGCTTAGATTAGATTTCCTTTGATTTTTATGGAAATCATAAAAAGTTTAATTACGTGGACGTCCCTTAACGAGACTATCTTCATTTTGTGATGCCCAAAGTTTGGAAATATTATGGTCAGAGTTGGACAGAGCCATCACCAAAAACAGCACCAAGCCCTAAAAATACAAGGAGTTTAAATCGCCAGTTACGTACTTCGAAAACAATCAGATTGAAATCCCTAAGCAAAAGTACTTGAAACATTTTCAAAGGAAATAGTTTGAAGCTTTCTGAATTACAAACATAAAGAACTTTTATAAAGTAATTTGTTTACTGAGGCCCCACCAAATGGTCATGAAAGGATTCGATTAAAGTGCTTCCAGGGTATAAAAGCTGGAAGCACATTTTTGAAGCAGTAAAGATCTGCCCGGCTTTGACCATGATGGATTTGGGGAAGACTAACAAATTTGTTAAATCCGTAGTTTGTTGTCTAAGCTAAAAGTCTGGTTTCAAAAAATTTTAGCGTTTTCAAAATACCATGACTTGTTGCTGGAATATTTTTTTCAAGTCCAGTTCTGACCATGATAGGTTTCAGGAAGACTGGTAAGTTTGATAAGTCCATAGTTTTTAGTCTAGGCCAAAAGTCTGTCTTAAAAAAATGTTTAGCGTTTTTGACCATGAAAGGGTTCGATTAAAGTGCTTCCAAGGTATGACAGCTGGAGGCACTTTTTTCAAGCAGCTCTTATCATATTTTCGGGAAGACTGACAAATTTGATAAATCCATAATTTGTAGCCTAGGCTAAAAATCTGGCTTCACCAAATTTTTAGCGTTTTCATAATGCCAAGACCTAAATAAGATTTTTATTGATATTTTTGGTTATTCATTTTTGAAAATTTCAATTACGTGGACGTCTCTTATTGAGAGCATCTTCATAATAATTGTGATGCTCAAATGTTTGGAATTTGTACAGGCTTTTCAAAAATCCGCGTTTTCAAAATGCCAAGATCCAAATCAGATTTTGATTGATATTTTTGGTTATTAATTCTTGAAAATTTCAATTACGTTTACGTCTCTTGATGAGAGCATCTTCATAATTGTGATGCTCAAATGTTTGGAATTTGTACAGGCTTTTTAAAAATCTGCGATTTCAAAATGCCAAGATCCAAATAAGATTTTGATTGATATTTTTGGTTATTAATTTTTGAAAATTTCAATTACGTTTACGTCTCTTAATGAGAGCATCTTCATAATTGTGATGCTCAAATGTTTGGAATTTGTACAGGCTTTTCAAAAATCTGCGATTTCAAAATGCCAAGATCCAAATAAGATTTTGATTGATATTTTTGGTTATTAATTTTTGAAAATTTCAATTACGTTTACGTCTCTTAATGAGAGCATCTTCATAATTGTGATGCTCAAATGTTTGGAATTTGTACAGGCTTTTCAAAAATCTGCGATTTCAAAATGCCAAGATCCAAATAAGATTTTGATTGATATTTTTGGTTATTAATTTTTGAAAATTTCAATTACGTTTACGTCTCTTAATGAGAGCATCTTCATAATTGTGATGCTCAAATGTTTGGAATTTGTACAGGCTTTTCAAAAATCTGCGATTTCAAAATGCCAAGATCCAAATAAGATTTTGATTGATATTTTTGGTTATTAATTTTTGAAAATTTCAATTACGTTTACGTCTCTTAATGAGAGCATCTTCATAATTGTGATGCTCAAATGTTTGGAATTTGTACAGGCTTTTCAAAAATCTGCGATTTCAAAATGCCAAGATCCAAATAAGATTTTGATTGATATTTTTGGTTATTAATTCTTGAAAATTTCAATTACGTGGACGTCCCTTAAAGAGACCATCTTCATAATTGTGATGCTCAAATGTTTGGAATACTGTGATTGGACAGTTTGTACAGACTTCCAAAACGCCAATGCCCCAAAACAAAAAAAGAAAATGCAGCTTTGCAATAGTATCTAGTTTTTTTTATTATTTACAGTGCAACGCATGTTATAAGCCCGTTTTGCATCCGACGCAGCGCCTAAACTTCTTCAGCGATTACAGCCACATGGTTTCGTGTCCCCATTGCCGCACGGTCGACACGCATTTCGTGAAGGCATTGCCGTACTGTTACTCGCGGCAGCAGATCATGCAGCGATCGCTGTCGCTGTGGGCATAGCCCGCGGCCTCCAGGAAGGCCGCGCGTAACAGTACACCACCCGCAGAGACATCCCCCCCGTACGATCTGGACCTGGGGATGCTCTGGCGGGAATTGGCCGGTCTTCGTCTCGACGAGTTCTGTCGCATCCAGCTCGCCACCCGTGTACGATAGACAAACTTGTAGTTTCATTTGTTATTACGAATGTGTGACACTCTGTATATTCTCAATCCGAAACAGTAGTACTACCCTTTTCAATTTTTTTTTTGTTTTTAGATATCTATTATTAAATTACAACAATAACAATTATAGTTTAGTAGCACATCACTTGACGTTAACCGTGTAAATTGTTTAGGCAATATTTTTTCATGATAATAACGAGCGACCCCCTCCCGTTATAGGGTATACTTACGAATTAGTTAAATAATTTCGATACGTCGTTATTAACAGGAACTTTTCTTTTTTCAAAATCAAGTCGGCAAACTGTGTAGTAAACAGTTTTAATATATCTAGTTCGTGATTACGTGAAGGACTTGCATATTTAATAAAACCAACCCCTCCCTCCCATATACATGTATATATATTATATCTTTATTATACTGCGTATCGTAGGTTTTAATAGATTTAATCTTTTAGTCTAATTGAGTATTTATTAATATTTCTTAAAATAATAGGAGAATTGGTTTTGTTTTTTTTTTGTTGCTTTTGTTTTATTATTAATTCTTCTGGATGCGAGGGAAACTTTTGAGTTCATTCGAAATCCAAATTTCGGTTTTCCAATAATAGTCCGATTTATATCTATGTGTATCGATTTATCGAAATTTTGATGTTTACTATAACGAGATTTTCATTTTATTGTTAAACTAGAGATCATCGTATATGTAGTTGATAGGTGCTTTCTAAACTAGTTCTATTTTCGTGTAAGTCTTAAACAGTGATGATTTTTTAAAATACATAATATCTATAATTAGTAAGCTTCTAATAATTAATGAAAAAAAATCGATAAAGGTCGATTTTTCCACTTCGGATTAAGAATGAACAGAGTTATTATTTAAATATTAAGTTGTTATGCATTTTACGGCATTTATCCAGTTTTTCGTTATTACGGGCGAACGCCCCCCCGATATTCTTTTTTTTGTTTTTAGCGCTTTTCCTAACGTTAGTAAGGGATGAGTGACAGACAGAATAAAAAAAAAGGATTTATGGGTCGTGGCGTTCGCCCTCTTTTTTATTTTTTATTGTTGTAGAAATATATTATTATGTTGTGTTAGCATTTAGTATAATTATAATCACTTAAATGTTTATTATTATTATTATTATTACTGTAATCCAATCTAAATCAATTTCTCTACATTGCTACCTCTCACAGTAGTAAAAAAAGAAGAAAACAAAAGAAAAAGGCAAGGGTTAAATATGAAATAAAGAATACTACTACGGTGGTGTTATTATAATTAATATGNTTTATTTTTTATTGTTGTAGAAATATATTATTATGTTGTGTTAGCATTTAGTATAATTATAATCACTTAAATGTTTATTATTATTATTATTATTATTCAAAGTTTGTGATTTAGTACAATACTTTTAACTAAGTTTTCTTCGAGAACATTTTATTTAGGAGGTATCGTCTATATTGAATTGAATTTATTATCACTACATTACTGCTACTACTGCTACTATTATTATTATGATTACGATAATAATCGCGATTATTATTGAAATTTAAGAAGCAATCCAGTTTCTTATGTGAATCACGAATTTATTTGTGAAAGGTGAGATACGGACACAGAGTTTGTTCATTCATTCTTTTTTTTTTTGTTATAGGTACATATAGGTATACATGTTTTTTATCCACCCCAGTACACCCACATGTACACACAGACAGCCACACGCAACAATAACGCAGATCGTCGTTTTTTTTTTCGGAAACAAACGAATGCCAACAAAAAAAAAACAAAACAGTGAAATATGTGAATGAATTAATATCTGTGACAAAATTCTCCCAAGTTGCTGTTCCCCAATAATTACTGATAGGAGTGCATGTCCGGGGGATGCTGGTGCGTTCCCGGGGGGTGTGAATGGGCAGTGTGCGTGTGTCAAAAACGTAATATCTCAGATGGATTAAAGGCGGTCGATTACCCTGCCACAACATCATCTGCCACTTCGTCTGCCTTCGTACAATTTTATTTTTCATTTTTAAAGTGATTTTACAGCGTACATCTAAAACTTTTTATTATTATTATTATTATTGGGTAGGTACTGATAATCTTGCAACATTTTAAACGTTTTTTTTAACATTTTCTTATCATTAATTAACTTCGAGTTGGTAGTGAGTTTTGATAAGAATTTTTGTTTTCTTTCGTAATCAATGCGATGAAAGAGTTGGTAACTAATAAGTACAGTAAATGTTTGATTTATCGACGTGGGCCTTTTGTTGGAGCGATGCAAGTGGCAAAATATTAGTGAAAATTGCTTGAGTACAAAATCCGTTACTTTTGCAAATTTTATACAAATCATATAAGTAATTGTTAAATTAGTTCCTGTCAATGGATTAGTCTTTGTTCTTTGGAATTCTAAGTATTATATCGGGTCATGACGGTGGTGAACATTTAGCAGACAAAACTATAAAATTCTTACTATTTTTTATCGGTGTATGTGTGTATCATTGGAAAATACATTTTTACAGTTAGTGAAATTTTAAAAAAAAAATTTTTACCGATATTCGCATTGGAAATAATAAAGTAGTAATAATTGGAGCGAAATGTCTACCACCCCCAAGTTCCACTTTTAAATGTAGTTATTTTCGTTGATAATACGAGGAATATTAACCATAACTGCCATTAAAATATCCTCTAGAAACATATTCGTTCTGTTAATGGTAATAAAATTAATTAAAAGTCTATAGGTAATATTATTTAACGGATTATTAATTATTATTATTAATTATTATTATTATTACTGTAATCCAATCTAAATCAATTTCTCTACATTGCTACCTCTCACAGTAGTAAAAAAAGAAGAAAACAAAAGAAAAAGGCAAGGGTTAAATATGAAATAAAGAATACTACTACGGTGGTGTTATTATAATTAATATGTTTGTTGGTTATGATAATATAATATCCCATGGCAGGGCTGGTAATTTTTCTCTAGTTGATTATTTAGAAGAGAACCCTACACGCGGGCTTTTGCATCTATTTCCTTTCTATAAGAAAAAAATAAAATAGTAAACAAAAACGCATCGACCGAATCGGAATGTGTGAGCCTAAGCCGCTGATAAATATATTGTAGTGTTGTGCCTAGTGTATACCCTACCCTGTAGCTTAAAAGAACGTATTTTTAGGTAGTTTGCATGCACCCCGCAAAATAAGATAAAGCATCCCTCTCACTTGAGTCCTCCAAAATAATTTTATTATCTAAACGTCCGTTCGTTCTTTAAAGTTATTTTTCTTGTCCACATTTATTTTAATTTTCTTTATTGAAAAGAATTTAATTAACTTCGTCTTTCGTATTTGCCAAAAAAAAATTCTCAACGTGCCATATTAGTATCAAAAAGAAAAAAAATTATTGTACTTACCGTATCTTATTTTACGTTATAGAAATAGACGCCATACCTTTACGATTGTGATATACATTCATATGTTATTTAATCGATATTCGTTTGTTTGGCAGTTTCGGCTTAATCTTCTTTTTTTTTTGATAGACTCAAGTGGGTGCGGGAGTTTGATGTTTGTTGTTGTTAAACAAGGCCTATATGATAATAATAATGTACGGTCTATTTACGATGTTCCCTTTTTTCCACATTATTGTGTGACGATCGACGATCGTGTACATATATATAAAATATTTAGTAATAATACCCACTAATTTTTCCAATCGAATTATTAAAAACGTACCGTTTTCTAAATTTGATATGATAAGTGTATGTCAGTAAGTGTAGGTTTTTAGAACATGCAGTTAGTCTTACTATACTAATTAATAATGTCGTAATTAAGGTAGACTACGAAACGATTGACACGTCTGCGCTGGTGTGCGGAACAAAAACTTCTTGCGTTTTACGATGTTCTTCTTTTTTCGTTTTATTGAAACAAAATTTTTCGTCTGGAGCTTTGTTTGCTGTCGTCTGTGCCCCGCGTTTGCATTTCGAAATTAAAATTATTAATCATACTACAATAAACAATAAAATAAGTGTGGCCTAAAGTCATTATTTCTTACTAAGCACGTCTAAGATCCGAGAAATAATTAATTTTTGTTAAATACACGCGGGGGCACATTTTGTAGATACGATATTATTATTATTATTATTATTGATAAATATGTATAGTAATAATAAGAAAATTTGGCATGTGCTATCAGGGTAAAAGGTCGTGAATTGAAGTAACAAAGAAGCACCAGCGAATTTATTTCTTCTTTAATAATAAAACACTATACAATATATTGTAGCTTGTCGAGTCAGTCGGTTGTTTTTCTTCGCTTTTTTATGACACATAATAACCGCTTGTCACCAACCATGAGATGAAAAAAAAAAATGAAACAAAATTGAAATGAAACAAAAGAAATTGTAAAACTTGTAGCGCTTTAAGGTTTGAGAATTTCGCAATTGTACAGACTGCATTTAAGTGTTTTTGTACTGAAATTCGATAAAATACTATAATATATATTTTTTATACGATTGGCTTTAAAATAAAAAAGAAATTGGATGTAGACGTAACGCGTAAGTTTTTTACCATATATTGGAATCGGGATTTTTATACTTATTATAATTAGTATCATCGAAATCATCATCTTCAATCTAAATAAATAAAAAAAAAAATCATTATTACATTACTCGAATTCTGGTTCCAAGTGTGATTTTAAAAAGTAATACAATATTGCCAGTGATAGTAATTTACCTAGGTTTAGAGTCGAAATTTGAATGGAAACTACAATATTTTATAATATTATAGTATAGTTTTCTTTACATTAGTATTATAGGTACATAACGTAATATATTACTACCTAACAGTAAGAATAAGTGTTACAAATTTATATTTATGTCAATGTATATAGTGGCGTGTTGCTCATGGTTGTGTGCTCTTTTGTTTTTTTACCTTTATTTCGCTTTTTATGCAATTCAAAACTTTAGGTAACCCGTAACCTCTAACCCTTAACTCTCGTCAAAAGAAACAATTGTTTCCACATTCTCCACCCTTCTACAATCGTAACAATTAACGTTTAAATTCCAACAATACATAGGGACAGGTCTTCATGCAACATTCAATTGTTACTTTCACAGACCCCTTTAAAACAAAAAACTGTGCTAATACATACATACATACACTAAACGACACAGGTACATACATATGCATATTACAAAAAAATATATACTATCCCTGCTTTCTTCCCTTCAAAGTACAAAACGAAAAAACAATTATTAAATATTATTATATGTTGTCACACTGCTCTATCGCTAAATTTTTCGCACTTATTATATTGGTGTTGTAGTTCTGATGACGTTGGCCCCGATGTACGGGGCGCGTCTTTTTTGAATGTAGAGAGTAGCCCGGCTGGACGCTCCCTCGCTGTTTTCAATTACATGTAGATTTATACAACATATATTACTACAGATATATTTAAATATTTGAAGTGTTATACGTTGAGATGGAAATTTATGTTTATTATAGTGTACTGTAGTAGGGGGCCGAGGGTTGGAACGGTTGGTGCACGCATACATCCCTTCTACGATCTCTACAACGGCACAAAACATAACTATTAAGTACTTAAATTAATTTGATTCAATATTGTTTGAAATCGAACTTTTAATTATTATTTACGATTGTAATTAATCCCAGCTGCCCCCGGGGGTTGTGGTCTTGGATCGTGAGGGTTACTTTGTACGTTTTTCTCAAATGAGTAGAGGGTTGAAGGGCGTGTTCATAATAAAGTCGCTATCAATACATAAACGCACAATTGTATGATGTCGAATGAATGATAATTATTTGAAAATTGAAAGAAAACGAGCCGTTGTGGTAGTGATAAGTTTTTAGGGATGTAATTGTGCACCGAATTGTTGTTAAGTACCGTTGATATGATGATCGGTCCATTAACAAGGACCAAGTCGACAGTTGTGTGTCGTCTGGGGTTGCATTGTTTTAGCAATTGTTACAAAACAACTGGGTGATATCTGATTGAGTACAAAAAAAAAGACTGTTCCAACCTGGCCCAATTTATTACAATTATCAACAATTTAAACAAAAAAAAAATATAAAACTTGAGCAATATTAATTATATGTACCCTTGCTTTTATGCGGTGTTATTGTTACTAAATAGTTCTTCTTTGCAGCCGCATATTTTATTCGTTTGCTTCTTGTTTGTACATTTTTTGTTTTATGTGGTGAGAGTCTATTTTGTTTCAATATTATTATTTTTCTATTGTTTAGGGAACATTTTGTGGTCGCAGGTACCTTTGGGCCAATGAGATATATAAAAAAAACTGAAAACGAAACGTAAAAATTAACAATAAGACTGTTACCTGTAAATTTTAGACTTGTACTGTATGTCTTGTAATATTTCACTTTAATTTGTGTAGATGTAAGATAAGTTACGAATTTTCGATGTGTGTAAGTACATTACGGGGTAATTTCTTGTTGGCCCATTTTATTTATCGAAAACAGTTGAAACGGAATGCCAAAGCAATAATTTTACACGTATAGATCACGAAAAACAAATGCTGCAAAATGTTCCTCTCAAATAAATAACTCAAAAGAGATTTTTGTATTTTGGTTTAATTGCAAACTACTAGAGTACCTATATATTCTAAAAGAAATAAAGAATGAGCTCCAGGGATGAAAAGTTAAATTTTGTAAAGTTTAGGCTATGAATAATTCGGCTGGTTCCACTGGGGAGCGGCCTCCATTTCGTAATCTATCAAATTTTCGTCACCAAAAGACGCCATAGCAGCTACCACCCTAATGGGGGTACAAGTATTTACGTCGCGATAATTGGAGGGTCCCCACTTGAATCAGCTCGTGTGAATGAATGTTGGTGTTTTTTTATACGAATAGTGTGAAAATCTGATACGTCTGTCTTATATTATTACTATTATATGATAATGATCAAGCTTTTTATGGCTTTTTATATGTAAGAGTAATAATGGAGATAAAAATTTTTAAAAGCATAATAAATATAACCATTGTCTTTTATTACTGTGTATTATTTCAAAGTATCTTCCCTCTCTTCCCCTCATTTGTGTTGTAATCTGCTGAAATATTGACGGTAAGTATTTTAATATAAATTACTAAAAAAATCAGATATAAAGTCAGTTAATTAAGTTCGAATCGTCATATTAATTGTTGATCAGGCCTCTTATAGATGGCCAAAAACTGAAAATTTCGAAATTTTGTATCAGGAGAGCATAAGATGATTCGAATCGTCGTCGGATTATTTGTTGATCGGACCTCGTATACATGATGAAAATTTAAAAATTTCGAACTTTTGTATCAGGAGAGCATAAGTGATATTGGATAAAAAAGACCCGAATCCTCTTATGCTCTCCTAATACAAAAGTTCGAAATTTTTAAATTTTCATCATGTATACGAGGTCCGATCAACAAATAATTCGACGACGATCCGAATCGACTTATGCTCTCCTGATACAAAATTTCGAAATTTTTAGTTTCTGGCCATCTATACGAGGCCTAACCAATAAATAATATGACGATTTAAAAACTTAAAATTCTCATTTTTGTATTAGGAGAGCATCGGATCTTGATACTACTAGAAATTAGACTCTGTTTGCTTATGGCCTTGGGGTAAGTATAAATGAAATACATGGCAAATATAAAAATCATATTTATTTTCAGATATTAGCAAACAACATACAAACGGTTTTAAATTTACATTGCAGTGGTATTTAATACAAGCATATTTGACAATAAATACATTTTAAATGTACAGTTGTATCTGCAATACTGTAATAATAAAAATACAATCACAAGTCTTGACTAATTACTTTTAATTAAACATATATTAACACTCTAGTTAAAATTTGGTATAATAAACCGACCTACCCTATTATATTTAATTTAAAAGACTAAGAAACAGCAAACAAATGGTTTTAAATTTACATTAGAGGGTGTCGAATATAATAATACAAACATATTTAAGAATAAATACATTTTAAAACACAATTTNCAAGTATTACATTGCTGTTTTGATTATATTTAATTTTGAATTGGTGGAATATTTATATGATATTTTGATAGTTGTATGTTTTTTTACAATATTAACATTATTATTAATTGTTATTAATTTATCTGTTTTAAATTTTGACATCACCTATAAATAATCAGTTAGAATAGTTAGATTTGGTAAATTAATAAAACAAAAGACTTTTTATCAATTATTATATGATTTTTTGTAACACATTACCTGAATGGGATGTCACAGTATGTTATTAAGTTTATCTGTATTTAAATAAGAGGTGATTTTTTATAAACTGAAGTTACTTTATTTTAACAATTATGTGATATGAATATTTATAACAGTTTTTTTTTTAATATGTCAGCACATTTTATTGTTAACATTAATTGGAAATATAAACAAAATTATTTCATATGAGGTGAAGCATGAAAATTGTTTAAATGATTTTTTGCATTAATTTACATAAGTATTACATTACATTATACTACATTACTGTTTTTATTATATTCAGTTTTGAATTGGTGGAATATTTATATAATATTTTGATAGTTTGTTGTATGTTTTTTTACAACAGCTCACTAACATTACTATTAATTGTTATTAATTTATCTGTTTTAAATTTTGACATCACCTATAAATAATCAGTTAGAATAGTTCGATTTGGTAAATTAATAAAACAAAAGACTTTTTATCAATTATTATATGATTTTTTGTAACACATTACCTGAATGGGATGTCACAGTATGTTATTAAGTTTATCTGTATTTAAATAAGAGGTGATTTTTTATAAACTGAAGTTACTTTATTTTAACAATTATGTGATATGAATATTTATAACAGTTTTTTTTTTAATATGTCAGCACATTTTATTGTTAACATTAATTAGAAATATAAACAAAATTATTTCATATAATGAAATTGTTTAAACAATTTTTGCATTACTTTACACAAGTATTACATTGCTGTTTTGATTATATTTAATTTTGAATTGGTGGAATATTTATATGATATTTTGATAGTTGTATGTTTTTTTACAATATTAACATTATTATTAATTGTTATTAATTTATCTGTTTTAAATTTTGACATCACCTATAAATAATCAGTTAGAATAGTTAGATTTGGTAAATTAATAAAACAAAAGACTTTTTATCAATTATTATATGATTTTTTGTAACACATTACCTGAATGGGATGTCACAGTATGTTATTAAGTTTATCTGTATTTAAATAAGGGGTGATTTTTTTTTAAACTGAAGTTACTTTCTTTTGGTAATTAAGTGATATGAATTTTTAATACAGTTTTTTTGAAAATGTCGGCACATTTTATTGTTAACATTAATTGGAAATATAAACAAAATTATTTCATATAATGAAATTGTTTAAATGATCTTTTGCATTACTTTGTACAAGTATTACATCACATCATATTACATTGCTGTTTTGATTATATTTAATTTTCAATTGGTGGAATATTTATATGATATTTTGAGTTTTTTGTATGTTTTTTTTACAATAGCTCACTAACATTATTATTAATTGTTATTAATTTATAACCGACCTACCCTATTATATTTAATTTTAAAGACTAAGAAACAGCAAACAAATGGTTTTAAATTTACATTAGAGGGTGTCGAATATAATAATACAAACATATTTAAGAATAAATACATTTTAAAACACAATTTGCTATTAAAAAATATGATAGTAAAAGTCTTAACTAGTTACATTTGATTGCATATGCAATATTGATGTCACAGTTTAAACTAGGGGTAATAAGTCACCCTATATTATTATATACAATTGTATACATAGTCACATTAATAAAATACATTTAAAAGTCAATTATATGAACTTGTACAAGAATTAGCATCCCAGTCTAGGGGTAAAAACTGCCTTAATTCTATTGTTTTTTTTTCAGTTTTTAAGAAATTATCAACATTATTGTGTACTTTCAATAAAGTTACGTATACATAATTATAAACTTTAACAACTATCTTTACACACATGTATGTTACTTACATTACATTATTATAATTTGATACGTACGTATGTGTTTTTTGTTGTGGTTTATTTACATTAATTAATTTAATCTGTAATCAATTTTGATTGGATCTACAATTAGATCGAACAGTTTAAGCAAATTTTGAAAATAAGTATACAAGATGTTATTGTTTTTAAATGCATTCAATTTTGTGCACGTTTTGATACAATGCTAGGGATGTAAGGCATTTTTTTTTTGTTTTCTGAGAATTGTGTACTTCTATTGTCGAACTTAGAGGGTTGATGAAAATTTTTATTTAAGAAATAATTGGAAATATAGATAAAATACTTTGATGCATGATAATTGTTTAAACGATTTTTGCATTACTTTACACAAGTGTTACATCACATCATATTACATTGCTGTTTTGATTATATTTAATTTTGAATTGGTGGAATATTTATATGATATTTTGATAGTTCTATGTTTTTTTACAATATTAACATTATTATTAATTGTTATTAATTTATCTGTTTTAAATTTTGACATCACCTATAAATAATCAGTTAGAATAGTTCGATTTGATAAATTAATAAAACAAAAGACTTTTTATCAATTATTATATGATTTTTTGTAACACATTACCTGAATGGGATGTCACAGTATGTTATTAAGTTTATCTGTATTTAAATAAGAGGTGATTTTTTATAAACTGAAGTTACTTTATTTTAACAATTATGTGATATGAATTTTTATAACAGTTTTTTTTTTAATATGTCAGCACATTTTATTGTTAACATTAATTAGAAATATAAACAAAATTATTTCATATAATGAAATTGTTTAAACAATTTTTGCATTACTTTACACAAGTATTACATTGCTGTTTTGATTATATTTAATTTTGAATTGGTGGAATATTTATATGATATTTTGATAGTTGTATGTTTTTTTACAATATTAACATTATTATTAATTGTTATTAATTTATCTGTTTTAAATTTTGACATCACCTATAAATAATCAGTTAGAATAGTTCGATTTGATAAATTAATAAAACAAAAGACTTATCAATTAGTATATGATTTTTTGTAACCTAAATGAGACGTCACAGTACGTTATTAAGTTTATCTGTATTTAATTTCGAGGTGACTTTTTTTAAATTAAAATTACTTTCTTTTGGCAATAATGTGATATGACTTTTTATAACTGGTTTTTTCAATAGGTCGGTACATTTTATTATTAACATTATCTGTATTCAATTATAAGAACCTACGAATAATATAATAAGATAGAATAGTTTTATTTGATAAATTAATAAAGCAAAATATGTAAGACATTTTTATCAGTTATAATTTGATTTTTTGTAACACTTTATTTAAATGTGACGTTACACTATATTATTAATTTTATCTGTAGGTTTTCAATTTCGAGGTGACTTTTCCTTAGACTGCATTTATTTCTTTTGCCAATTGATTAACAGATTAAACTTTAATTACGATAAATTATGTGTTCTTTTGTTAATATTAAACAAAATGTTCCATTTTTTATATAAGTCTGAATAACAAACAAATAGTAACTATGCAGTAAGTCGCAATCAATACAAAATCTTGGTAACCATCGTCGATACTTGTCGATATTAATCTTCTTGGTAATTCCGGAAATACCAACCACCATCGATCTGTAACAAGAGAACAGTATGAAATTCTATTGTTTTTAGATGTGCAAATAACAGTTGAACTACATACAAAATATGCATTTGTTTATCCGACTTATCAATTACTATTCTAAGATCGCAGTTCGCGTTGATTCATCGTTATGGGGTTCATGGGGTTTCTCTAGCTATGCAAATTGCGGGGTTTTGTCCGACAGAGAAATAAGACGGTGCGTGGCGTCCATCAAGTGTAAAACTTTGGACGTTTCGGCCACGTGACGAGGAGTTAAAACAGTCAGAAACGTCTTGACGATGACGAGCTTAGAAAAGGGAGCGTCACCCTGTCCAATATATGCAGAATGACCGGAAACATGGGCGGAATTTTAATACATTTCCCCCTCAATTTCCAAACGAACTCAATATTTTGATTCCGTCGGAAACAATCAGACAAGAAAACGTTATTTCTTTGTTTAGTTTTGATTTAAAAAAAATCTCTTGACAGTTAATAAAATCGGTCAAAAGCGTGAAGCCAATTTTGGGTTCAAATCATAAGTAACATAAATCGAGCGGGTAAAATTTGCGCGGGGGCTAACTGAAAACAGGGGTTGGAAAAGGATTTAATCGGATTACGAATGACCGTGTGCTCTTTGATCCAACATAATGAAGTGAAACGTACATAGCGAACTCTTAATACGTACAAGGAAAAGGAAGGTAGGAGATATCCCCGGCAACCATCTAAAAATTTGATTTACCCTTGTCGCGCTTAACATACGTAACATGTCACACGTCCAACTCCATTTCACCTGTCAAATTCTCGCGTAATACAATTTACGACTAAAGAAAAACTTTAAAATGCAGTTAATTACTACAGAGGCCATACCGAATGACTAAAGATAACGATTAAAACAAAAACAAAAGCGATAACAATTGAATCTGACTGGCCCACAACTGTTTAATATGAAGACAATTGAATACCACAATGACTCAAACAGCAACAATTTCAAGCGATTTGCTTTTGTTAACAGATAACGTAGATATCACAAAAAAACAAATGCATGAAATCAAGACTGATGCTTTTATTCAATCAAAAAATTGTTAATTACATATGTAGCAGCTCAAAATATAGTGAATCTACTATTAGAATTTAGAACAATAGATATTAATTATTAATGTGAAGATTTATTTAATGTTAATCGACTACAAATTACCCTAAAAGTAAAGAAGAAAAATTGTTGACGAAATATGTAATCAATAAAAGTTAAACGAATTTTATATATTAACCGTTATTCAAAGTATTTCATAAGATATTTAGGCGCACATTTTGATTGGTATAAAATACGGTTTTATTAATTAAATCTACGTTTTGGTTCAACCCCAACTTGCAAAATGGCTCATTTGCCCCTTCATTACCTGCAAGTGAAACTCATGGCAACAAAAGAATAACGTAAAAGAAATTGTGGTTTGCCGCGGAACATTAACCTTTCGTTGACATAATCTTTGTATTTAGGAGTATGCAGATGGAGTATTATGCAATGGCTTTATTTCTACATAGATTACAGATGGAACTGGAAAATGACAGTTCATTTGCAGACAGAAAAGCTCGACGAAGTTAACTTTGCCAGTAAAATTCCTCCCTTAAAAAGCCAGCAAATGTACAGGAAAATTTCCAAGTTAAATAGCAAACAGGGATCGTTCGAAGCCCAATGGATGCGGCAAATTTTCGACGTAAGCAGCATTAAATTATGACACTCCTGGTCCGCACAAGAGCCGACCAAATTGGCGAAATTTGCCTTTTCTTCGTTTAAGATTTTTCCTGAGGCCACACGATGACCTATATTTCCGGACCGAGTGGTCCGATCACAATGGGAGTATTATCAAAATTTTCTAGAGAAAATGAGCTCTGCGTCAAGTGTAAAAGCGCCCACCTATGACGTTTCGTTTCGGANAAGTATTTGTTTATTATACGAAAACTGTCTTTCATTTCCACAAAAAAAAAACGAAATGACTTTCCGAACAACCCTATAATATCGAACTGTAAGGTAGAGTAAGGTCGATGGACTACCTGTACGGTGCTACTTCCTTCGTGAATGAGAAAAGGGTTTACAAATAAACCGAAGAGAAGATAAGTGAGGTGGTGGAACCAACCGCCTGGTCTTTTTCTCAGAAAAATACTAATGCCATAGGTGGATGAACGAGAGAGGGCCTTGTTATGGATCTTGCTGCTTGCCAACTGCTGTCTTGTCATGCAATTCGAAAATAAACTTCTGATGCAGCTGGCCCTCGATTTCGTGGCAATATCCGGTACATTTTTAACGACAGCATACGTCCGAATAGGAACCAAATTTCGTATTGCAGATGCTACAAGAACCCTTTTGTTAACAACGAAAGTTTACTTCAACATCCACGGTAAAAAGGCCATGTCAGTCGCCATTTCGAAATTGTTGTCATACTGGCGCTTGCTCAGTTTTACTTTTCTTTTTCTTAATTTAAGATTTTGATAAGTTTGCAATTTCCATTCAACTCTCGTTGGTTATTTTAAATTAGTATGATAAAAAGTAATTTTACGTTTCTCGAAGTCATTATCAAAAAGAGAGACTTTGCTGGGTTACCCTAAGGATACCGTCAACCCTCGAATTCTCCCCTTATTATGTAAAAGTGTAACTTGTCTCGAAAGTTTAATCCAATGTAAACAAACCCGAAACTTCTTTTATAATTTTGTTAATGTTAATATAATGATGAGGCTAAAAAAACAAGATGGGATTTTTTGTTATATTTCTGTTCTATGATCGCGTATAACTTGTTTATTTTATGTATTCCACTGACAAAACATTTTTATGATGTGTTTTTCATTATTGCTCAATATGAAAAGTTTTTTAGTGGTTTCTATATAGTTCCTATTTGTGTAGGCTATAATGTGTATAACAATATTGTAATTGTCAACTGTTGCACTTTAATTTGACAATGTATTATTTAAGTGTACGTATGTATAATTATTTCTGTAATCAAAACATTTAAAATACAGGGTCACCGGAAAAAGGTAGGGTTATGGTAAATTGTAGGAATATAGGCTTGTTCGACCTTTCCTCGCGAAAGAAAATGTTCAATTAGGCTTGAAAAATGCTTTAGTTATAATGACATTACATTGCCGCCTGTTATCGTGGACTTATTTTCATCAGAAGCGTAATAAATCATGAAGGAACTGGATTAATCCATTTAAATTTAACCCTAAAATATTAGATAAAGGTTTTCCATAGTTATGACGTAACACAATAAACAGAATAATAGCTTTTGGTTAATACTAACCCAAGAATTTGCTGCAAATAAACTAAAAGAAAGCAGTGAACAAGTCACTTGCGTTATCTGCTTTAGGTTGGATCAGACATGTAAGGCAACCAGGCTTGGTTTATATAGATTATCATAAAACTAAAACTATTTGTGATGTAATAAAACGAGAATTTTTACTTATTTATGTTTAAGGGACAGTGGGCGCGGCGGAAATGAAAAGGTTAGAATCCTTCGAAATATGGTGTTTTAGGCGAATGATGAGGATAACGTGGGTAGAAAAGGTTAGAAATAGGCGAGATAGGTTGGTAGGACACCTTCTCAGGCATGAAGAGGCAGAAACAGGAGTTAGGAGGGGTAGAGGTAGACCTAGATTAGAGTAGTGTTCGCAAATAGTAAAGAATGTGGGTTGTTCTAGTTTTAGGGAAATGTATGGAAATGAAAGTTTAGCTCAGGATAGGAAAGAGTGGAGGTACGTGTCCCACCAGTATTACGACTAACGAACCTATGGGGATGATGATGTTTAAGGGTTGAAAATGGGTATAGACATCAGATCCAGATCAGTCTTAACAGAGCATATTACGAAAGGGCTGAAATAGGGTATGCTTTTAAATGATTGAAGGCTGTTGATGCTCAATCCTTGATTAGAGCCACGTATAATATGCCGTAATAGATGCGCTAGTAAGTTGGGTTTTGGTCAGAAGAACGATACCGACTACCCTAACAAATTTCCAGTTGAGTAGATAGTTAGATAATAATATTTTTTAAATAATACGTATCTATTACTTCTGTATTTTCCGGTTTGATATCACTTGTTTTTAAAATACTAGATCCAAGTACTTCGTTATCTGCGGATCATGTTAGTCTTCATAGGACATCACCAACAAAACCCTTCAATGGTTTGATGTATTTGAACTACTCAACGTATATGCAAAGTGACCTTGAATTGTAATGTCACAGCGTGTTTTTCTAGGTTATAAATTGGATAAAGCCGTTACTACATCTTAATTTTTCATTTATTACACATTCATTCCATCAAATTCAGTCCCAGTTGAACTTTTCTGAGCATTCCATCTTATACTTTTCTTATACTGTCATCTTATCGATTTAAAATTGTAAAAACTAGGTGCAAAGATGTTGTAGGTCATCCGATACTGAATCTAGTCTAAGTTTTTATAGGTACCTGTGTGTAATCTAGTCGTAAAAAATATGTCAAACTGTTTGCATACTTATTAGTATATCGTGGGAAAGCGTACTTAGTCCATCTTTATTTATATATGCATATATGAATGTGTACAAGGGTTTCAGCTTCTCGCCAACGATTGTTGGGTTGTTTTATTATTTTCTTTTTGTTAAACTCCAATCCGGTACCCCACTTCTGGAAGCAGTTCTTCACGTACCTGTACAACAATACTGAATATGAATGGGGAGCGTTACAATTGCAAATTGTTTGTATAAAGTTCCGTCACCGTGGTGGTGTGTTCTTTTGTGCGCTATGTAAGGTGACACCGTTGCTTTTGAAACACGTCCTGAGGGTAGAAGTTGGTTGGATGACGCGGCTGTCTACCGTCTACCTCAATGCCGTTTCTCCATTTAGAAAATGAGGACTAAATTGTTCTCCAACTGCTATTTCTCCAAGTTTTGAAGGGAATTGCGTTGAAATTTCGCTTATGATTTGTATATAAAAAAGAAAACAAAAACACCCTCCTAAATTACCACAAAAACTTTTCGGATTTAATGGACTTGTGTTCCCGTGTGAATAATTGCTGTAAATGTGCGTTTTGTACTTTTAATATTTTCCTATTGAAATACAGTCCCCGTTTTTGTTACGCGTGTTTTCGGTATCCTTTCTTTTTTTTTTATGATTTAACATCGAGTTGGCGGCAAGCTGGAAGTCATTCATATTCGTGGCGGTTCCGTTTGTAACAATAAAACGGTTACACGGCCGATCGGAAAGTTAGGGGTTGAAAAGAATCGGGAAAGCGATCTATCATTCGATTACCGTTGGCGAATATGGTTCGAGTCGGACGACGAGCATTCAGTAACAGCTTATGCCAATCGATGTGCACTTTTTCCGAGGAAACATTTATTAAGTCTTTTTGGGTCCGATGTTTGACTACAACGCAATCGTCTACTTACAAGTGAACATAATACCTCATTTTACCTCATCCAAGTTCTATCTAACCGGATGCTGCAGATTCTCGTTGTCAGAAGATCGCAAGTCCAAATACTGGTTGGATACACACCTCCACTTTTTGCTATCTAGAACTAATGTTCGCATGTCTCGAAAACTAGACCAACCTGCATGTCATTCTCCCTTTTTTCACTATGATTCAGTTTGGGGTCTAGTTTTTCCTTAGAAACTGGTAATGGTTTTCATTCTATCCTCGTTTCTTTCGAATTGTTTCTACTTGTTGGTATCAACGTACTTTTGACTTTCTGGTCACAGAGACCTCCTTCATCCAGTCTGTTGGTCATTCTGGTTCTATGGAGATGTATCCGAAGAAAGTACTACTTCCATTGATTGTTCACAAAATTCACCGTTTATTGACGTGACAACGTCTTATAATTCGATAGAGCCGACTGCACGCACGAAAAAACATGACTCATGCGGCGTTACCTCGCTCTGAGGCGTTCCATTCAAGGCTTGAAGTGCAAGCGAGAGCGCGGAACGAGCGACAAAGAGGCACAATCGGCCTCCGCGTTCGGCAGCGTTCGACATCTGTCTCTCTCCTACTTGAGTGAGCGATGCGTCCGCGTGGACAGCTACTATATAATAATACATTTCCATTTACCTCCTTCTCTATATCCATACAAAATATCTATCAAACAAATAAAATTAAAATTTTCTTTTGAAAAATGAAACCATTCCATCAGTATTTTCTTATGACGTTGTCACGTTCAATTATCGTCAGTAAACCGACTTTACAGACAACCGATTTTTTTTTTCATAGAATTGAAACTCATCGAGCAACGAACTCTTCCGTTTTTTATCCTTAATTACAGTTACAATAGGTAACCCTTTTCAGATCTACTCGCTGGTCCAAAGACTGGTTGGACACACACTTCCACTTCTTGCTATTTTAAACCAATGTTTGCATGTCTTGAAAACTAGACCAACCTGCATGTCTTCCTCTCTTTTTTCACGATGTTTCAGTTTGGGGTCTAGTTTTTTTTCAGAAGCTCGTGGTAGTTTTGATTCTATTCTCATTTCTTCCAAATAATTTCTACTTGTTGGTATCAACGTACTTTTGACTTTCTGGTCATAAGGAGCTCCTTCATCCATTCGGTTGGTCAATCTGGTTGTTTGTAGGTATGTTCGAAGAAAATAACAGGAAAATTCTTCCACTTACCATTGATTGCTCATTTGCCATTTATTTTTCATAGAATTGAAACTCATCGTGCAACGAACTATTCCGTTTGCTATTTTTAATTACATTAATTACCCTTTTTAGATCTATTCGCTCCGGCTTAAGTTCTTTCTTCTCAGTCGTCTTGGGTTTTCCATTTTTTGTAGCGATTTTTTTATTTTCATTTTATAGCCAACACCGGATTTTTTATTGCGAAAAGTTTCGATCCAATTTACTAAATCACGACGCCTTTAGACATTTGTTTTTATGATAAAGTTTTTATTGGCAAATATAATGCGCTTTGCCTTTTCTATAATGAATAGGAATTAGCATGTAATTGGTCAAACGCTACTATTAATCAAAGCCAACTAACTAACTGAAAAGTGTTCTTCAGAGACGAAAGCACATTTTTTGAGCATGTGCCTATGTACATATGTATGAATGTATGTAAATAATAATAAGCAGTAGTAATGCCCGGTTGAAGTTTTACGCTAAAGCATTATGATAATCTTTCAAATGTTTCTAACGGTAGTCTAATTGTATGACGCCGATAGTTTTTTTTTTTTACAAAGGTATACAATTTGATGCCCGAAAATGGTGAATCACAGCGCTTTATTATTTTTTTTATTACGTCCGTGTGACCAATAAAATAATTTAAAAAGATGCTAGTGGTGAGCACAGGTGTTTTTAACGTGCAAATGGTAAACGAAAAGATAAATTGCGTGCACGTGTTTATTTTTAAAAAATGTAGTGTGGACAGTAGCGCGTCAAAACACTTTGTAGATGTAGATATATATCTTTTTGTTGGATAGGTAGAATTTCTTAAATTGCTAACCCGTACAAGTCAATTTCGCTCACTACCAAATATACAAATGGTACTACTCTTGTAGTAGCACGTCTGTATGTCTCTTTTCATATACACTGGTTTCTTTAGTTATTTTTAATGATAACAACAGTATGAAATTTAGCGTAAAGTCCTTTTTGTGCCCGTAATTAAGTATACAGGAAAAATTTAATTTCGATGAAAAAAAATTTAAAAATTATTAAAAATTTTGAATTTTTCATCAACACCGAATTCGACCGCATACGGCTCATATCGTTCGCGCTAAGACGGGGCATCCGTCTGTGAAAGAATTTTTCCGATAGGTCCTACCGTTTTCCAGCTATAGCTCGCGAAACGTCGGTTTTAGGAGCTGTGCGCTCGCAAACATTGCCGCTATTAAAAATCCATAGCTCCGCAGATGTACGTCCGATCCCTACCAAACTGGGCTCTTTCGAAGCCCAATGAATGCGACAAGTTTTCTACGGAAGCAGTTTTAAATTCTGAGTCGACCTAATTCGCGGAATTTGCTTTTTGTTCTTCTTAGTGTTTTTCTGAGGCCACACGATCGCCCCCATTTCCGGACTGAGTGGTCGGATCGCAATGGGAGTACTATCAAAATTTTCTAGAGCTGCTGTGCTCTGTGCCGAAAGTAAAAGCACCCACCACGATGTTTCGTTTCGGAGTTATGGCTGTCGGATATTTTAGCATCTAGTGTGGTGAATTATGATATTAATATTTTTTACTGATTGAATCTCAAATATGCATAAATGTCTAATTGTGTGACAGTTATACATCACCTAAACACCATCTGCTTTTGTCTGAAACTGAATCTATATTGCTTTTGTGTTTGTTTGATGTTTTATTATCTGTATCTATAGGAATAATTGTTAGCATTATTTATGCCTAAAAAATCGGTTGTCTGTAAAGTCGGTTTACTGACAATTAAGTATCTTAAATACGTTGTGCATTTAATATAGATGTATATGACCCTTTATAGCATGTAATTTAAATTAATATTATCGAAGATATTACAGATTTCAAATGTAGGGGCATAGCGGTTGCGGAGGTACCGGCCGGTAGGCCGGTTTGTATTGTCTGATGACAAAAAAGCTGTGAATGTTGTATATAATGGCATTCTGTAGTATCTTTTGAAGATTTCCCCTCCTCGAGAATAATCTAAATAAAAAATCGGTTGTCTGTAAAGTCGGTTTACTGACGAAAGTTGAACGTGACAACGTCATAAGAAAATACTAATTAAATTGTTTCATTTTTCAAAAGAAAATTTTAATTTTATTTGTTTGATAGATATTTTGTATGGATATAGAGAAGGAGGTAAATGGAAATGTATTATTGTATAGCAGCTGTCCACGCGGACGCATCGCTCACTCAAGTAGGAGAGAGACAGATGTCGAACGCTGCCGAACGCGGAGGCCGATTGTGCCTCTTTGTCGCTCGTTCCGCGCTCTCGCTTGCACTTCAAGCCTTGAATGGAACGCCTCAGAGCGAGGTAACGCCGCATGAGTCATGTTTTTTCGTGCGTGCAGTCGGCTCTATCGAATTATAAGACGTTGTCACGTCAATAACAAGAAGAATATTTTATTAGTTATTTCACTTATTACGTCTATGCAATCCTTGAAATTTTAATTTAACTTGCAAGCATTTGTTTGGACCGGACTAGTCGCAGTTTAATGAATGAAAACTAGAAAATGTTTGATGCACGTCTTACATTATACAAGGAAGTTCTGGAGGTAGAGAGCAATATTCACATAGAGACGCATACCTTTCTTATGTAAATTTGGATTCTTTCCGACTTGGCAAGCACTATAAAATTCAGCATAAATAATATCTTGCAGTAACGGCCTTTCCGTTGAATACCTACGTAAAAAATGCTGACCATTTATTTGTCAGATAAACGAATTTTTTAATATATTTGGTAGGAACTTTGATGTAATTAATTAAAATAGTCTCCAAGGTGTGTTTTGCCGCATGGTACAAATCGACCTATTATTATAATTTAATTAAAAACCTGTTTTTGGACTTTGTGAGGTGAAATATTTTACTATATGTTATTATGATCTCTTTCCATTCTATCTAATGACATGTTATTTAATTTTGATCGCCGTATTTATCAAATTTATCATGCAGTCCAAAAAAAATGAGGAATTTTTATTAGTCAAACGAGTTTTTTATCAAACAAAAAAGTTTAGTTTTTCATTTCGAGTGTATTTTAAGTGTATTTACTTATTTGTTTATGAAATTGTTAATTATTTTTTTTTTTAACGGGAGGTCTCTAATAACTGTTTCCTTACATTTGCATATTTAATCCTAAATTGTATGAAAAGTAGAAAATTTTAATCTCAAACTTTGTGAGGAATTTCGTCGGCAAAAGATTATGACGTATTTTGCATTAATAAAAAATACGAATAAAAATTTACAGTTATTGATTTAAGCGCGACGGCTTTTGCAATAAAACGCCCATAAAATGTTGGGTCATTTTTCGAAATCCGAGCCCGTGATCATCGTCTTGCTCGCTTTTGTCAACGTGGAGCTTATCATTAAATAAGCGAAACTTACTCGATATTCGTTCAATTTAAAAAGAGCTGTAAATGCAACGTGCGTCAAAATCTGAAAGCAAATAAAGTGCTAGCAGGCTCATAACATTTTTACGGCAGTTCCCAGTGTATATCACTAATGCAGCGGTGGAAAAGCAATCGCCGCGCCGCGCCGCGCCGCGCCGGCCGCCCCAGTTTGGATGGGTGTTATTTCACCGCACAGCCAGAGGGCAACACTATTTGAACGTTAGCGTTTTATGCCTTTCCACTTTATTTTTGTTCGGAAGTCGGACACTAAAAATTTACAACCGTTGTTTTCCTAATGTCAATAATACATTTTATACGGGACCGTTTCAAAATAAAATTGGAAATTAGGTTTGTTACCCAACAATAGTTTTATTATTTCTATTCCCATTTCCGTAACAGAGAATAAAGCGAATCGAACAGAAGACTATTCTAAATATAAAAAGCAATCATCATCATCATCAGTCCTAAGACTGCTTGGCCACGCACCTCCATTCTTTCCTATCCTGAGTATTCCTAAAACTAGAACAACTAACATCTTTAACTATTTGCGAACAGTAATCTAATATAGATCCCTCCTAACTTCCGTTTCTGCGTCTAGTATATCTCTAACTAGACCTTCATGCCTGAGAAGGTGTCCTACCAACCTATCTCGCCTAATTTTTATTGACTTCCATAGAGTCCCCGATTCTCCTCTTCTTTCTAATACCTCGTCATTTCTAACCTTCTCTATCTACGGTATCCTCATCATTCGCTGGTAACACCACATTTCGAACGCTTCTAACTCATTCTAGCGCGCCCACTATCCATGTTTTGGATCCATACAGCGTCGAGCTCCAAACATGCACCTGGATTTCCAAAGTAAACGTTCGACAGCATAGAAGTGACCTCTTGTTATAGAAAGCGACTCGACCTTCCGCTATCATCTGCTTTATATCCCTACTACTTCTCCTGTCCTGACTTATCTGACTTCCTAGATACCCAAAATCAGCAACTTCTTCTAATTTTTCGCCTCCTATCTTTATATTCGTTGTTTCCCTACTTTTTCGTCTCTTGCATGCTATTTTTATTTATTTTCATACAATACTCATTTGTCAATATGGCTTCCATTTTATTTGAAGCTACAACCCGATGAGTGGTTAGAAACCTATCTAATATTCTTCCTCTCAAAAACTCGAACAACCAGCTTATATTTGTTTGCTGTTATTCCAAACTCTTCTTCCTGCAGCCCTTTTACCAGTTCATCTGGGGTGCCAGGAGATTCTGTTCTGAGTTGTCACTAATGATAGTTTCTGTGTCTTTAAATCCCTCTCGCTAATTGACCATCACGTGGCTAGTGGTCTGCCTCTTCCTCTTGGTTGTCTATTAATGTTAAGTACTGTCTTCAC
The DNA here is from genome assembly GCF_000699045.2 of Agrilus planipennis. Taxonomy (NCBI): domain Eukaryota; kingdom Metazoa; phylum Arthropoda; class Insecta; order Coleoptera; family Buprestidae; genus Agrilus; species Agrilus planipennis. Next base: position 772,660 of record NW_020439244.1, read on the forward strand.
AGAGAAGTTGTACTCAAGGCTCACTACATGACCCTACAATCTAAGTCTACATTACTTTAGCTTCCCCTCTACCAGACCTACTTTAAAGAGTCCGTTCACATATTCGTTTCGTATCCTGTTCAGGCGCGTAACGCTGCCTGCCCATGGCAACCCATCTCGTCTATTTCGTATTGATTACCATTTCCATAACGTCGTCTGTTCTCTTGCGCCTTCTAATATATCTTCATTTCTAACCTTTTCTGTATCCATTGTATTTCTAACATTCTTTTATAGCAGCACATCTCAAATGTTTCTAACACTTTCTTTTCTGCGGCGCCCATCCCCCACGTTTCATATCAACGCAGAGCCATGCTACAAACGTACGCCTTCAATAATAGTTTTTTAATTTTCAAATTAACTGATCTCGAGCCCAAAGTAATGTCTTTTTGTTAAAAGCGACCTGACTTGAGCTATTCTGTATTGTTTTATATCCTGGGTTACCAAACTCCCTAAATACCTTCTAGATTATTGTCTCCTATAGCTGTTTTAGTTACAACCTCACTTTTACATCCCTTACCTGCTATTGTCTTTGTTTTGTTTTTATTAATTTTCAAACCATTTTTTTCTGGAAATACCGCTTCCACTTTGTTTAAACCTAACTAACTCTCCCTTGCTAGATGCTAATCATCTACCCTTGTATGTCTAACAATGAAACTATCCTATCATTAATGATATTAATCGCATCTTCAATATACAAATTTAAAAGGCTGGAGTCCTTTCTTAGGTTTTTACAACAAACCTACAAACCATTAGAAATAAGAGTGTGCACTTTGAGGACAGAGGACCACAAATAAACGGCAAATAAGCCTTAAGTAACCCCGTGTAATCTAATATTTGTCTCTAGTTAAAACCATTAAATAAGGATTACGTCGTATAAGAGATAGGCATATACATATAAGCATACAATACTTTCAATTCTAACGTGAGTTATGCCATTTAATTGATTATTGTAATATTGTCAGACATTCTCTGCCTGCACTTTTATTTTTTAGAATTTATTGGCATTCAATGTGCCGTTATATTTGTACAAAGGTACAATATATCATCTCCCGTGCACAGCAACTACCCACATATCTGTACGGATATGACAATAGGACATTATTTTCTCAATCAACACGCTCTATAGAGGTGGGTTGGCTGGTATGTATACTCTCGAGATTCAATCAATGAAAGTTGAATTTGCAGTTCAACGACTTTCTCATTGTTTTTTGTAGCTTCATCATCATCATCGTCATTAGGTCGTCAGTCCTAAAACTGGTTGGACACGCACCCCCACTCTTTCCTATCCTGAGCTAATCTTCAGATTTTCCTAAAACTAGAACATCCAACATCCTTAATTTTTGGTGAACAGTAACCTAATCTAGGTCTATGTTCACCCCTCCTAACTCCCGTTTCTGCCTCTAATATGTTTCTGACTAGACCCTCATGCCTGAGAAGGTGCCCTACTAACCTATCCAGCCTATTTCTTATTGACTTCCATAGAGTCCTCTGTTCTCCTATTCTTTCTAATACCTCTTCGTTCCTAACTTTCTCATCAATCGCATGTAGCACCACATTTCGAACGCTTCTAACTTTTTCTATTCCGCCGCGCCCACCGTCCATTGTTTCGCACCCATACAGCGTCGCGCTCAGAACATACACCTTTAACAATCTTTTTCGAATTTCTAAATTAACCGTTCGCGAGCATATAAATGACTTCTTTTTATTGAAGGCGACTCGATCCTGTGCTATCCTTTGCTTTATATCCCTACTACTCGTTCCGTCCTGACTTATTTGACTTCCTAAATACCTAAAAACATCCACTTCTTCTAATCTTTTGTCTTTACATTCGCTCTTCCCCTACTTTTTCTTCCCTCGCATATCAGTATTTTTGTTTTTTTTTATTTATCTCCATGTAACACTAGTTTGTTAATACCGCTTGCATTTTATTTAAAGCTATCTGTAAATCCTTCTCTTTTGCTCACTCTATATCCTCGTATATATATCCCTACAGTCGTACTGTCTTTAATGATGTTAACGGTGTCTTCGTCTATACCATTAGAAAGTAGCGGTGACAGAGTGCATCCCTGTCTGGCTCCCCCTTCCTAATATTTACTTCTTTTGTAGCTTAGGTCATGAAAAAGCTTCGTCTTTTTCTCTCTTTTTTTATTTTCGTCGCGAGATTGAGTTGCGTTACGTGTGCAAATAAACCATCATCAATCTTTATGTTGACCACAGTGCACGCTGGCGGAAAGCTGCGACTCGGCTTTCAGATGCAAATTCAGCGGAAGATTGATACGAGTTTGATTGGAGAAAACGCTCGATAAGAAGGATCCTAATGCCTTTCGAGATTGAAGTCTTATTCGAAAATCACATGGTGATTGAATGGCACCACCCGATATATAGATTAAATCACTTCCTTTTCATTCATTCAGTTAGTGCATTTTAAGTATTCACCAGAGGGAAAATACCTAATGTCCGCTTTATTATCAAAATCAAAATCTTTAGGAGTATAACTTTTAAGAGATAGATAAATACATAAACGTATTCCTTTATTTTTGAATCTAATTTAAACCCTGCATAATTGCGTTTTAAAACTGAAAGAGAGGTCACGCTCGTGTCCTCCTGGTAGCTACTAAAATTTTCATCTCATTCGTCATACCGCATATCACGATTGTGACCTCATAATATTCAGTGCATGGCTTTTCATAAATTCAGAATTGCCAACTGTTAATTAATTCGAAAGAATAAAGGATTACTGGCTAGAATTTGCCATAAACTCGCTCTATCATAAATTCACAAAACGAATGATCCAATCCTGTCATAAAGCTTCAGCACAACTTACACTATGGTGAATAATGATGAAGCTTTATTTATACTTCCTGTATTACATCCCTACGAGATACAAATATATCCATAATATCACTAATTATTTACGATTAGTTAATTGTCAATATCCAAGTGAAGCATTTTAAAAAATAAAGGTTGCCAAATCGATAAATTCATTCCAAAAAATTGAATATAGGTAATTAGAATTGTCAATCACTATCACTATGTAGTATAAAACAAAGTCGCTTCCCGCTGTGTGTCTCTATGTATGCTTAGATCTTTAAAACTACGCAACGGATTTTGATGCGGTTCTTTTTAATAGATAGAGTGATTCGAGAGAAAGGTTTATATGTATAATACATGCATTATATAGTTGACAAACACTGATAATTTGAGAGGTTTCTAATGTGATGTCGTAAATAAACACATTCTTTTGCGCTTACATTTCAAACGCTGGCTAAACCCTACGAGGTAGATCAAAATAATGTACTAGAGTATTGTACATCTTGAAAAGGTCTACAAAAAAGTCCGGGATGTTATATGTCTATCTCTTAAGGATAAGCCACAATAATCATTTTCTATCCTTTACTTTTTATGAGAAATAATGACTTATTTACGAAACGATTTTAAGCAATACAGCAATAATTTTTATCCAATTAAGTATCTTAAATACGTTGTGCATTTAATATAGATGTATATGACCCTTTATAGCATGTAATTTAAATTAATATTATCGAAGATATTACAGATTTCAAATGTAGGGGCATAGCGGTTGCGGAGGTACCGGCCGGTAGGCCGGTTTGTATTGTCTGATGACAAAAAAGCTGTGAATGTTGTATATAATGGCATTCTGTAGTATCTTTTGAAGATTTCCCCTCCTCGAGAATAATCTAAATAAAAAATCGGTTGTCTGTAAAGTCGGTTTACTGACGAAAGTTGAACGTGACAACGTCATAAGAAAATACTAATTAAATTGTTTCATTTTTCAAAAGAAAATTTTAATTTTATTTGTTTGATAGATATTTTGTATGGATATAGAGAAGGAGGTAAATGGAAATGTATTATTGTATAGCAGCTGTCCACGCGGACGCATCGCTCACTC
>NW_020439244.1:781456-785358 GCF_000699045.2 Agrilus planipennis
AAAATACTGATGGAATGGTTTCATTTTTCAAAAGAAAATTTTAATTTTATTTGTTTGATAGATATTTTGTATGGATATAGAGAAGGAGGTAAATGGAAATGTATTATTGTACAGCAGCTGTCCACGCGGACGCATCGCTCACTGAAGTAGGAGAGAGACAGATGTCGAACGCTGCCGAACGCGTAGGCTGATTGTGCCTCTTTGTCGATCATTCCGCGCTCTTGCACTTCAAGCCTTAAATGGAACGCCTCAGAGTGAGGTAACGCCGCATGAGTCATGTTTTTTCGTGCGTGCAGCCGGCTCCATCGAGTTGTCACGTCAAAAAATATATAAATATATATTGCACCCGAGCGAAGCTGGGGCGGGTCGCTAGTATTATATAAAACAAATAAAAAGAACGAACTTTGGAACTTTTTGGAAATTTAGCTTCAACTATAGGAATTAATGTTATAAACTGTTTTCTTAACTAACAGAACTTCTTATGATCATAAATTAGATGAATAAGTAATAAGTTTACAGGAATCGACTAATATTGGCCACATCAATGTCCTATTTTGTAATAATTGGTATTTGTTCTACGTGCTTTGTATGTAACATTATTTTTTCCTTTTCAGGTAAGTACCCAATCTAAGGGGCCAATTTGTTCAATCTGTCTATTTCAGCAGCGGAATAAGGAGGGGGTAAGTGTGCTAAATGTAAGGGAGAAACATCTCCGTGATGCATTATAAAGAATCCTTTTCGGTACGACGTATTTTACCACAACAGAGACAATATAGCTGCAACCGCAGTTCCTTTCATCTAAACGTAATTGAAATTAGTTTTCGCCGTCGAAATAGGCTTTGCAATTAACTCGTTCCTTTGAGTGGTGGTTATTAGCATCAGGTACTGGGAGGGTGTGGCGTATGTTATAAGAGCCATCTACACACACGCATTACATACTAATTTTGTTCGCGTCGCACCAGTCGTTTAATAAATAATTAAACTATTGTAAAAGGCGACAGTGATATTAAGGCTGTAGTGTTAGAATTCGCTGTTAATCTGAGAGTAAAGCTCAGCTATACCTAAGGAACAGAAGATGTAAGAAACGTCGTTTGATGTTAATCAAAACTTAAGGAGGTAAAACCTCAAAGCGAAATACCCAAAGATACTGGTAAATACTGGATTGTTGTTAAACTAGATAGGAAGCATGTGGAATGAATAGGAAATTAAAACGCATATTTTCCTTTGTAGCCTGTCAGAAAATTAAAAATTACTTTGCGCATGAGGTGAGTAGTTCAAATGCACCAGAATATTAAAGTGACATCGTGAACTGACAAAGGTATTGCTCGTAGACCATACGCGTTCGACCATTCATCATTGTGTCATTGAATTGGAAACAAGATATACAGAAACGGGTAAAAGTAGAATTGTAAATTTATTGTTGTATTATTATGATAAATTCGGTGCACACTGTCCATTAGGATTCATTGTATTGTTCAAAAAACATTTGAACTATTTTCATTCATTACGTTACTCTATTATTTCCATTAGGTTTTGTCTTGATTGTCTAACTAATTTTTCAACTTCTTCTAAAGTAATAACTACCAGACTTTAAAAATGTAACATCTAGATAGTTTAATATGCCCATAAAATTTTTATTTTAGCAGTAGATTAAATGTATATTTGAAGTAAAGTTTGAGAGTGTTCTCTGTTCAAAGTTCGGGTATATTAATCGAGTTCTTGACAGAGTTACATTGTAAACACTAAGGTCTTTTCGCAGTCGGTGGCTAATTAATGGCTTTAGGCCCTATGTAGCAGCTGATGGTAATAATCGCAAAAACAATGTCGGTTAATCAAGTACACCTTGCCAGCCGTGTCCGTTTCTAACAAACAGATGTATATTTCAACTATTATCGCAATGAATTAGTTCTTGGGCATATCATTTAGATTACTATAGACAATAGAGATTAGGTTAGGTTACGAATATGTNAAACAATGTCGGTTAATCAAGTACACCTTGCCAGCCGTGTCCGTTTCTAACAAACAGATGTATATTTCAACTATTATCGCAATGAATTAGTTCTTGGGCATATCATTTAGATTACTATAGACAATAGAGATTAGGTTAGGTTACGAATATGTGCTTCACGCAATAAACGTAATAATGTTTGTTTCCTACTTTGAAATGTAACATTTGATATTTCGTGAAACTTTATGAAAAGTACTTCAAAACATTTTTTTTTTGTAATCGTAAAACTTCCACAATGTTCTTTCAATTTTCTGTTTGTTCATCCATCGGGCACGCCAATATAGATCGAGCTTGAGTTTTCAACTACGAAGTAATGCCACAGAGTAATGCCTTCAAGAATTTACTTCACTCTTGTTAAGTGCAACTCAAAAGGGAGTCAGTCGATAGATGCTTTGAACTTTCCTAATTAGAAGAGAAGCTTTTAGTAAAGACCATACCAGTTCCTTCCGTTAAACAAGTGGTAAAATACGAGTGAAGCGACTAGTGAATTGCCTTCTTTAAACTAATGCATGTGCTATAAAAGACTCAATTCCTAACCAATACCTTATTGAACTTCATCTCCATATTAATTAGAAGCTATCAAAACGAAGAGATTACGCCAACAACAGATAGGATCAAATTGTAACTCACACGAAAATGGCAATGTCAATGCTTCAAATAAATTGGATTTGTAAGATCTGACACGTACAATAGGAATAATATAACTTGGAAAAATCCAATCTACAAAGATTCTAGGATTTTCATCGTAACTTAAGGCAATGTAAAAATGTTCGACTTATTGAACTCTTAAAAAATACGCTGATTTAGGCAGAATACCAAATCTTTTCAACTTCTGGCAAAACAGAATGGTAAGGTAGATCCAAGGAATTCTGTGTAAAGATTCCTCGTCTATTTCTTGATTAATTCACTCCGCAGTAACAGTACAGTTGTGAACCCAGAGGAGAAACGTCCCACTCCCATTCTCTTTGTGTACTTCTGTTTGGTATTCATCGAGAGCAATTTCTGCAATACTAATGGTCTCTGGAATCTACGTGGCTCCTAAAACAATTAAGCCCTAAGTGCTGCAAAGAGACCCGCGACTCGTTATGCGCATCGACTTCCATTAAGGCGTTGCATACACAATGAAATTTTTTTCTTTCCACTATTATGCAGTTATCATGCTATGCTCTTCTGTTTCCTCGTTTATGTCACATTCTTCGTCTTGTCGCGAGTCGTAAAAATATGAAAATGTTGGAACCATAGCTGCCATCGACAGGCCTTTACCAGTTCAGCAAAGTCCCAGACGTGGAGTTAAAAAGATTTGCAGCCTCCTGGATGGGCGGACTCAGGCAATAAACTTTCCCTGGCGTGGTATACTAGGGATATTACTATTCCAGATGACTTTACTGCATTTTTCTACTTCGTCTTGTTCTTTTTGTCATAAATGGAAAAACAATGAACTTACTGGCGTCTTTCTCTCTAAGTTTCTTGAAGATAAAATCGTGTTCAGGGAGAAAGAAACTAATTTCTAATCCAATAAGGTGGAATGATTGTTAAAAAGGAATGATAAAAGGACTACCAGGATAGCTTAAAAACGTGCTACAATGTAAAGGACTACAGCCTTGGCAATACATCTCTTGTAAAAAGTTGATGATGTTAATGGTACCGTCATGTATTTTGACGTTTAGAGATCACGTACTATTAGTAGATGAACTGCTAGCTTGAATCTACTATTTTTTGACGTGACAACGTCTTATAATTCGATGGAGCCAGCTGCACGCACGAAAAAACATGACTCATGCGGCGTTACCTCGCTCTGCGGCGTTCCATTTAAGGCTTGAAGTGCAAGCGAGAGCGCGGAACGAGCGACAAAGAGGCACAATCGGCCTCCGCGTTCGGCAGCGTTCGACATCTG
>NW_020439245.1:0-2697 GCF_000699045.2 Agrilus planipennis
TGGAGAAATCAATTTTCCAAGTCTGCAGCAGAACGAACAGCATGCGATCGCATGCAATGATTTTAAAGAAGTTTCTTGCCTACCCATATAGATAGACAGATAAACGTTTATATTTATATAGTGTTGTAAATGAAACTACTTTGTATTTTTAAATGCAGTTTCATTTTAAATGTTTAAAGCGTTCAAATCCTTTATTGCATACAACTCTTGGTTATATCCTATATAGGTCACAATAATCGCACCACGCCTGCTTTATTACTGATTTTCTTCCATCACCTCATTTTATTTAAGAATATTTTTATTGCAAATATACACCTGAAAAACGCAGCTATGATGAACAAATGAACATTCACCATCATCATGAGAGGGTTATAACTGGTGTGCAACCATCTTTGGACTGCAAAAGGAAGGAATGATAACGTTAATGCCGAACGCGCCTCTCTCCATTCTGTTCTTAAAGACTAAAATATTTTAGCGAGCACGAGTGTGTTCGTGTGCGATCGGACACACGTGTGCGTGAACGGCTTATCGATTCGCCAACTAGTCGCGGGCGCCTTTCTTCATGTTCGCCGTATTTGTAAATGTGTGTGTCGTACCTGCGTTCTGGAAAAGCAGTTAAACAGTTCAAAGAAAAAAGAAACTATCCGGATGTTTCGAGAAGGCTCCCGAAAGTAAACAAAACAGTATTTAAAGGAAGAGACGTTCGCCGAGAAGGAAAGAAATAAATTGACCGTTGCAGAAGTGAATCCAGTGAAATAAATCGCACAGTGAATAGTGATATATCAACAGTAGTGTAAATAAATAGAATAATTCATAACCTAAGTTTAGTAATAATTTAATAGTATTTTTAAGTTTTTTAATAATTTGTGTAAATAAATAATTTTTGTCATTATCAGTCTAAGAAGTAAATTTTGTTAAACCTACGAACATTACTGCCTGTAACACCACATTTCGAACGCTTCTATGCAACTGAGTAATAAATAAGAATTAATTTGTCATAAATATTCGGTTGTTATAAATTAAATAAAAATCTCCTTTTGCTTGAGCTGGCTCTGCCACCGCTGGCCAAATCTCGAATGTGTTAGTCCAGTCCCTACAGTTGTACTGTTTATAATCAAATTGATCCAGCAGTATTTCAAGATATGAGTAAGATACCTAACAAAATACAATTAAAATATTGGAGCAAAAAAGAACATCAGACGAAGATAACAGGCTGTACTTAATGTATGAATAATAATGTTCGTGCGCAAAATGTGTACTACATTGGTAAATGCATATTATTATAGAATAATAAAATAATATCTTTTANCATTTCAACTTCGCGTACTAACCGCATGACGTCTGTACTTCGCTGTCCTTTCTAATTGCTATTTTATGAGGGGTTTCTTCGGTGATTTCGGTTCAACAACTTAATTCTATATTTTCTATCTTCGGCATTTTCTAAATCATCTTCTCTTACTATTGGTTCCCTTCTTTTATCTACAACCCTTAGCTCCACCTTCATAATTTTCCTAAATTATTCAAATTCAAAATTCTTCAGTTCAAAATCAACCTTCGTTTACTTTACTCTTCTTACTCTCTAACAGTGTCTAATAAATATTTGTTTTACCAAATTTTATTATTATAATATCGAACACGCATAGAACCAAACTACTTTTTCTTCCCTTATATATCGGTATTTTAGTTTTACTTTTATTTATTTTCATACAGTACTGATCTGTCAGTACCGCTTCCATTTTATTTAAAGCTATCCCTAGGTCTTCCTTGCTAGATGCTAATACTGCTATACGACATTAAAAAAAAAAATATTTATTACGAAAGTAAGCGTCAAATTAGAATTCATTTAAGGAACCTACAGCGTTTTCTTGAGGTCTACTATTAATAGCCGTGGACCCAAAAGCAAAATTTCGTGTCGTTCATTTTCCTGACAACGGAAGCTGGGTTGTAAAAAGGTATCACGTCAAAACCCCTTGTCATAAACACTCAAACTTTTAAAAAGTGAAAAATGTGGCCCCGATATCTATAGAAATTTTGACGAATGCTGATAATATTGGAAACGGCTGAAACGAATTTCTTTAAACATGGTTAAGAACCATTTCGCGAATATTAGTTTTCAAATATAAAAAACCAATCTAATATAAATATAGCACAATACGAAATTAATCATTCCAATGTAGCGACCAGCATCACCTAAAACACCCTGTATATATAACGTCGTTGTGTAAATATGTAAATCTTTTGTATTATATTTCTTTGTGTGTAAATATTTCTCAACATTATCTTCTAAAGCTTTTGTATTCTGTCCATCTGTTCCAATAACTTTTATTACTGTACTTTCCTATAATCCCTATTAACATTTCAACTTCGCGTACTAACCGCATGACGTCTGTACTTTGCTATCCGTCCTAATTGCTATTTTATGAGGGGTTTCTTCGGTGATTTGGGTTCAACAACTTAATTCTATATTTTCTATCTTCAGCAGTTTTCAAATCATATTTTCTTACTATTGGTTCCCTTCTTTTATCTACAACCCTTAGCTCCACCTTCATAACTTTCCTAAATTATTCAAATTCTATATTCTTCAGTTCTAAATCAACCTTCATCTACTTTACTCTTCTTCAGCTCTAACAGTGTCAAATAAATATTTGTTTTTTCACCAGATTTTATTATTTTAATATTGAACACGCCAAGAACCAA
>NW_020439245.1:4005-8191 GCF_000699045.2 Agrilus planipennis
AAAAAAAACTTTTGGGTGTTTCATTCCCACCAGCCAGTAATGCTGGTAGGCGGGCAGTCCCTCCGGACTATGCCGGAAGCTAGGGCGGGAGGCCCTCTTCAGTCTGCTTTCAGGAATCGTGGGAATGGGTGGGTGGTGGTTCGGGTGAGAAAGATGAGACGGACGAAATGAAGACAGAAGAGAATGAAAGGTTACCTGTGGAATGTTACTGCCCCTGCATTTGCCTAAGTGATCCAAGGAAACCACAGAAAAACTTGGACCAAGGCAGACGGACCCGAAATCGAACCGGCGTCCTCCCGAATGCTAAGCAATGGTCTAGACCTCTAGGCCATGCCGCTCGGTGTAAAGATAAGAATTTTTGGGAGTATTTATAGAACAGGGTTGGGTTGTTAGTAGATTTGATAGAAGGTTCTAGAAGGAAAAGTAGTGAGAGAGAGGGTGAAGACACTAGTTTATAGAAATACGCAGAATTAGATAGTACAGAATTCAAGAGAAAGCAATTAAGGGTACAACCAGATATTAGTGTTGAAGTTGGAATTCTGGGTAAAAGTGACTGAGAGAACAATAGAGTTTAGATTGAAAGGAAACCAAAGTATTTACAAGATAAGAAATTGAAATGAATTGAAATAATATTTGAAATGAAATGAATTTGAAGTAAAATAATGAAAAAGAATGCTTAAGAAATATGTACAAAAAATATATACAATTGTCCGCCACACTATCAAGAGTAAGGTATTTCCGGAAGAGATGGTGCCCCGTGTGAATTGGAACATTTCAGTTTTCGCGGCAATGGTTGAGCTCGCCAACGTTGCTGTTAATCAACGGCAGTAGTGTACACGTGTTGCATCATAGGCTAAAGATTTTGGCGTTAAAGCAAATAAAGGGTAAGTTACGCAAGTTTGAAAGGACCTAAAAGTAAATTGGGCCATGCAAACAAGTTGAAATATTTCATATTTATTTGCAATGTTTGTAGGTGTTTTAAGATCAAGGCAGTCGTGAGAATTGTTGAAGTTATAATCAGGTTGGGGGATTTGTGTTGTATTTAGCGGAAATTATCTGTGACTACTCTCCTGTAAAATTGAGAGAGATGGCATAGTGACTTTGTGGGAGAGATGGTTCGTGTACCTACCATCTGCATCGTAGAATAAAAAAGTATGCTACTTTATCATCTGTCTAGGAAGAAAGAGCCATTCAGCAACTAGCAGGATTAGGTTCAGGAAGATACAAGTAAAGTCCAAGAAGCAATTCAAGGAACCATGTTAAACAATCCCGTACCAGGTACATCTTGAAGAGGTACTGGAGAGATTACGAAGCTAGCGAAGCAGGTAGCAGCCGTTTTAATATCATGGGAGCACATTGAAAAAAGAAAAGGTCTCAGAGAATCAAAAAAGTCGAAAACAAGACAGAAGGCTATGAACCCAATGACGAATATTAAACCAAAGAAGAAAAAGAGAAAGGAAGTGAAGAAAGCGGTTACGAATGAGTCAACATCGGATGACAACAAATCACAATAGTGATAGCCTTTCTGAAGACGACTGGGTGCAGTGCCTCTAATGCAATGGTTTCATGTAGAGCTACTGAAAGTATGTCAATTTTTGTGACATGTGCGGAAAGTTTTTATGTCGCTAAAATCATTAAATGTCAGGCTTTTCTAGTGAACCATCCCACCCGTAGTGGCTGTACCAACTCACCCAACCATGTCGGGTGATATGGCAAAGGTGACTAGAATAGATTTTATTTATTTATTTTTTTTCAAGAATACGTTTATTTTTTTGATATATTGATATAACAGTATTATACATGTTACAGTTTTAATGACAAATATATTTTTGTAGTGTGTTATCTCGTTTATTTCTGTAGTTATAGTAACTTAAAAGAAGTGTGCTAATTGACCCGGAATTACCCTTCCTAACAAATTTCTCCTAACGTTTCAGTTATTTTATTCGATTACTGAAAAATTCTTCTGACTTCTCAAATTCAGGACGAATTGCTTGAGTCTTTGGCCGAACGCGTCACAGTATCCTTGATATTACTGTACTGATGGGCCTCAAGTGAGCTGAATTCAAGGCAGTTAAGGTGCGCTGTGAAAACTGTGGGTAGTATTTTTAAGGAGATACGATTGTTTAGTCCTAATAATTATCTATATTTTATACAATTATTTTAATTCGAAAACTTTTCCGTTTAGTGAGATTTAGTATTGTTAATTACTTTCATTACATTTCAAGTTTCTAAATTTCTTTGTTCCTTTGTTAAATTCAACTTTATAACACTACTTCAAATATTTCTTCAAACATTTTAGATCATAAATTCTTTTCTTTTATTATTTGGTTTTACAATATTTTGTGAATAATTTCATTGTCATGCAGACAAAATGTACGTGATAAATTCAATAATTCCTGGTAGTATAAATGAGGTTTTTCTGTCACTAATACCTGGCTTATTGTTAGCTCTTTGATACCTGTTTCTAGAACTTTTCTATATCTGGTTGTACTCAACACCCTCTCGTATATGACGGAAATTCCTATATTTATCCACCACCATAATATCTTTCATTTAGACTCCACCCCCTTTCTTAGTTGTTCTCTAGTTTTTAAGTAAATTTAATTTTGTTAGTTAGTATGTAAGAAACATTCTCATTAAACACATCAACTCAAATTCGCTACTAGTTCTATTTAAAACATTCTAGTAGAACGGGAGTTCAAAAACGCAACTTCCGAGTGTTCTCCGAATAATTTTTTATCTCACGACTGCACAAAACAACGATTATTGTACCTTTTAATTTTTGTACTAATAAAATTCTTACGATCTTCTTTTGGGCATTTATTTCCTTTCTCTGTACTATTGCGCTCTTCTGTCTATGAGTATTTTTCTTTAACTCAACAAATTTTCCGATTAGTAACTCTGTGGCTGATTGTAATGTATTGATATATATTTTGTAAATAGGTACGATTAAAATCTGGCATAAATGCCTTTCAGATTGAAAATGCTCCTTAAATGCGCTTAATCTGACATAATTCCACAACTACTATGAAAATGGAAAACAGAGAAAAAGTTAGTTATTTGAAGTATTATTCAGATTTAGATTTCCGTAAACCTATATTAGCTCATATCAAATAAGTGTTAAAATTTAAGATTTTTCTACCATTATAGAATTAATTGTTGATCTTCAATTATTTGATAAGCTTATTTATTGGTTATCGTTCAATTTATATTATACTTAACAATAAATAGAAAAGAGAGGAGGTACGTGTCCAGCCACTCTTAGAACTGACGACCTTATGACGATGATCTTACCTGATATGCCATTGTATGTCCACCATTCTTGCCAACTGTCACAGAATCCTGCAAAATAAATGAAACTTCAACAACAACATATCAATTACCATTTTGTTGCAAGGGAATTACAATAATAAATATAATTACTTATAAAACCTTATCAGCACTCAGAACCCATAATCGGCAGAAAATCTCGACTAGTGGCTTATAAACCTGTTTCAATGACTTTCTATGCAATTTGATGTGCTGATTACGAAAAATTAGTAAAAGAGTCGTATCACCCACCAATTTCACACATTTCAATATTAAATAAAAATAAATTTTATTAACCTAACTGTATAACGAATATTTTTAACCCTTTAGGTTTTAATTTGAAAATATATTGTAGTTTAGTGTTATAAAATTGGTATTAATATCAAATGTAATCAGGTTGGTAATTCTGATAAATTAAACAACAATTAATTAAGAAAACCTTTGATGCCCGGCGACAAAATATCTTACATACAACATTCTGACTTTTTTCGTGAAAAATTATATGATGTGAGTGAGGAGCAAGAGGAACAATTTCATCAGGACATAAATAAAATAGAGAAAAGATACCAAGGACGGTGGAATATGTTGACTAATTGCTATTGAAAACTTCCTAGAGAATAAAAAAATGCATCACATCAGAGAAAAAACTATGCAAGAAACTTTACTGAGAAAAGACTAAAAAAATATAAAAAAAAGCATCTAATATTTCGTAATTTTAGTAATGTAATGAAAATTGTAACCTAATAAAACACAGAATTTTTAATTTTTATTTTCAAATTTTTCCCTACATTTTGAAATATATAAATGATATCATATTGTTATAAAATTGTGGTTGATAAAAAAACGGAAATCAAATACGGTATCAGCAACCAAAAAT
>NW_020439245.1:9441-14144 GCF_000699045.2 Agrilus planipennis
ATAAAAACACCTAGGCAATATAACTCTCATAAAGTCATGACATGCATGCATGTATGACAGAAAATTTCAACATTTAAGACAATTATTGTGTAGGTAAATAGAAAAATTTGTGCTTATGATTATTAAAAAAACCTAAGTATCAAATTAAATGAGCAAAACAAAAACTTAACACATAAAATCAGTAATGGGACACTGTTGATCTTGTTCTTACTTTACTCACCACTAATAGATACAAATATTGGCAAGTTTTATGTTATTTACAATGATAATGTAGAGTTAGTTATACTTGCAAAAATTATTGTATATTTTTCAAAATACATATTGCCTCATAAGTCATAACCAGTCTATTATTATATATGTTACAATTCCTATGCTTATTTTAGCTAATTGATTATAGTAATGTAGATGGATACTGGTTAATATACAAACTATCCATATATCTGGTTTAACGGATATTCGTCAGTGTTGTCTTCTCCTACCGTAACCTGATATCCATCAAACGAGACATTTGGACAGTTTACTTACTGACCAATATCCACAGGTACTTTAAAAACTAGCCAAGTACCTAAGAATATTAACCACGACATATACATATACATCTTTAATATCATTTATTTTTGCTTTGAAAACATTCATTTGTGGCAACCTTTGTGTCTTCTCCAACATATTTTTTAATCAAATTACTGAATACAAGGAAACTGCTGTTAAGTTGTATAATTCTTCGTAGCCGATCTTTTTCAGTGAAAGCCGTTCACCCCGGTGCTCCAACTGCACTGTTTTTAAAATATAAATTTTGAATAGCCCTATTATTGTATGTTACCGGAAATGTATGAAATCTAGGAATTGTATACAATTCCTAGGAAATGTATACAATTTCGAGACTATTAAGGAAATGTATAAAATACTGTTTCAAAGATTTTTTAATACTCACATATCCTAGGAAATGTATACATTTCCTAGGAATTGTATGAAATTCGGAAATTGTACTAGGAAATGTATAAAACTAATATTTTCTGTGAATAAAATATTCTAACATATCAACCCGCATCATATTATCACTATCAAAATGATCAGCATATTCACCTCCACAACATACTAAAAATTCATATGGATTGATGACGTCATCGTTTGGTTAGGTCGATTAATGCTCCTGCCGATATGTTAAGAGTATTTTATTCATAGAAGGCATTAATTTTACGCATTTCCTAGTACCATATCGGAATGTCATACAATTCTTAGGAAATGTATACATTTCCCAGGATATATGTGTATTAAAAAATCTTTGAAACAATATTTTATACATTCCCTTAATAGCATCAGAATTGTATACATTTCCTAGGAACTGTATTATTGTACAATTCCTAGATTTCATATATTTCTGGTAACATATACACTGCATTAAAAGATTACCGAAGAAATACCAAAAAAATTTAATTATTCTTGATCAAATTTTGCAGATCTGTTAATATTTTTTTCTTGGTCCTTTGTCTTGTTTTAATGTCAGTATATATTTTGTAGCAGTCCCATTCCGTTTTTATTTACATAAATTTTGTTAAGTGTAAAAAAGTTTTTTAACATTACGTGCGGCTATTAAAATTATTACGCGCTGATATCGCACCTACTACTTTTACAGCCAAACAAGAATATTCGTTAATGTGAAATTTATATTGCTTTGAGGAAGTTTCGAAGCTAGATAATCCTTTTTTTCTATTCGTCTGCCGACATAAAAATGTGTTAATGTGCAAAGAAAACGCGATACGCTTAATTCAACGAATCGTAAAGCAAAGGATGTTAAGAAAATAGACCATAAAGGGAGGTTATAAAGGCAATATTAAGGGGTGAATAGTGTAGATTTAGAACCAGAGTTTGCCTTTTACGGCTATGTCGATCTTTTGCTTTTATTGGTTAAAAATTTTCGGTTAGAAAATATATTATAGGTACAATAATAAGTTGAACTAATTGTAAGAGTTATCAGTATTTGGTTTACTCACAGTAGGGTGGATCAAAGCTTTTTTTTTAACTANTCAGCATAAAGTAGAATAACTATCACTCAATAACTTTAATTTAGTGTCACATTCTTAAATAGGGTTTTCATTTTGCATTTAAAAATTCTAGGGTCGTTCACCATCCTTAATTCCACACACTTGAAAGGTCACTCATTATAATAATAATTAATATTTTAATACTTGCACTTGACTTGATTTCAAGTTAACTAGCTTGAGAATAAATTCAAACTATGAATCCTTACTGCTTCGATTACTTTTTAGTATCCTATAGCTCAAAAGGAAAAAAGGTACTCTTATAGGATCACTTCGTTGTCAGCTTGTCTGTCTGTCAAGGCCCTTTTTCTCAGGAATGAGTGGAGGTATGAAGACCCCCCTCATCACTGTGTGATGTAATATATGTATAAGCGGTTTCTCAACATTCACAAATAAATCTCGTTTTAATTATCAACCCATCTACTTTGGCCCAAATCTGTTTGTCTACAGATGGTCCCTATCTAACCACCACCACTCATATATTCTCACAATTCCCAAAGATTCCTAAAAAGAGCTTTAATCCTCCCTACAAGTGGAGAGCGATGGGAGTGAAAAACCGCAACAAAGTTCTTTTTAGGGTTCTGTGTCTCAAAAGGAACCTTTACAGAGTCACTTTAATTTCCGTCTATTTGTTTGTAAAGATCCATTTTCTTAGGAAAGCGCGGCGTTGTACAGGAGCAAAACATGGACAGTGGGCGCGGCAGAAAAGAAAAGGTTAGAAGCGTTCGAAATGGGGTGTTATATGGCAATGATGAGGATACCGTGGATAGAGAAGGTTAGAAATGAAGAGGTATTAGAAAGAATAGGAGAACAGAGGACTCTATGAAAGTCAATAAAAAATAGGCGAGATAGGTTGGTAGGACACCTTCTCAGGCATGAAGGTCTAGTCAGAGACATATTAGAGGCAGAAACAGGAGTTAGGAGGGGTAGAGGTAGACCTAGATTAGATTACTGTTCGCAAATAGTTAAGGATGTGAGTTGTTCTAGTTTTAGGGAAATGCGAAGTTTAGCTCAGGATATGAAAGAGGGGAGGTACGTGTCCAACCAGTCTTAGGACTGACGACCTTATGATGATGATGATGGTCTTTCGCTCTTCTAGTGCCTTCCTTTTGTCTTTCTCGTACATCTCTCTCTAACCACCACCACTCATCTATTCTCATAATTCCCAAAGATACCTGAAGAGGAGCTATAGTCGTCCCTATACGTGGAGATCGATGAGAATGAAAAATTGCAACAAAGTTCTTTTTAGGGTTCTGTACCTCTAAAGGAAAAAAGGAACCTTTACAGGGTTACTTCGATATGCGTCTATTTGTCTGTCAAGACCCATTTTCCCAGGAATGCGTGGAGCTATCAAGTTGAGGTAAATATTATCAATACTTTGTAATCTGTAGTCTATAATCCCTTGGAGCTGTGAAAAAATCAAACTTCTAAATCAACGCAATCAATAAATATGACCGTTTATGCCACATATTTTGATACTCGCAAAAGAATCAAAACCTACTTCCTGTTGACCTAACATCATAAATTTGCTAAGAAGGAATGTTTCATAGCATAAGTAAAGGGAAAAATCCGAAATTAGCAAATTTATAGGGGGGGGGACTTAAAAAAGGGAAAAAGCGGGAAAATCTTCGAGACTCCTATGATGAACTATTACGTAGTTTGTACGAAATCCCCGCCCTTTTTATAATTGTCTTACTACAATAATATCGTATCAGTTGGACAATAGTTGTTAAGGAACCTTATTTGTGATATGCCGACGCAGGGACTTTATGGCATAAACATTTTCATATTTTGTTATACCTTTAGTGTAAATTTTATTGTTACTGGATTTGAAAATATTTCCGAAATCTACGGTCACGTAGGCAAATTCGCAGAAGCACAAATGAGGGTTTATCCCATGGTTAGTATATTGTGGCTTGATATTACCGTCAATAACCTCGTTATTGGGAGGGATAATTTGTCGATTTCGGAATCTAGTGTACAAAATTTTAAGTTTAATAGAACAGTTCTTTTGTAGACTCGCTGAGAGTAACTAGACTTTAGTTATTNGTTGACACTCGCAATAGAATCAAAACCTACTTCCTCTTGATCAAAAATCATAAAATTTGGCAAGAAGGAATGTCTCATAGCACAAGTAAAAGGAAAAATCTGAAATCTGCAAATTTATAGGGCGGGCTACTTAAAATATACTCGGAAAAAGCGGGAAAAATCTTCGAGACTGATGATGAACTATTACGTAGCTACAAGTCTGTACGAAATCCCCGTCCTTGGCCGGTTTTTTTATTTGTCCTACTACAATAATATCGTATCAGTTAGACAATAGAAGGATTCAAAAAACAAATAAACCCTACTTTAAAATTTAACAAGGCGACTTTCAATTTTGGGCAAATCAAGCCTATAAGCTACGATATTTCTCTAACTATTTTTGCCAAAGTGTCTTGCTGTTGTCCTCTAATCATGTTAGCAGACCATTCAGTTGCAAAGAGACATATTAGAGGCAGAAACAGGAGTTAGGAGGGATAGATTAGATTACTGTTCGCAAATAGTTAAGGATTGGGTGGTTCTAGTTTTAGAGAAATGCGAAGTTTAGCTCAGGATAGGAAAGAGTGGAGGTACGTGTCCAACCAGTCTTAGGACTGACGACCTTATGATGATGATGATGAA
>NW_020439245.1:15319-24851 GCF_000699045.2 Agrilus planipennis
AGTCTTTCACAGTCTCTCAGTTATTGCCTAGGTGTTTTTATGGATCTCTCACAGTCTCTGTATGAGAGACTCGAACGATAAAATTGTTAATTCAGACATTCGAGTCTCTTACAGAGAGACTGAATGAATAAAACTGAAAAATTGAGAGACTCGAGTCTCTTGTAGAAAGACTGGGATCTCTGAAATATGTTGACCTTAGAAAATTTTAACCATGTCTATCGAGACATCAATTATTGAGAGATTCGAGTCTCTCGTTCAGAGATTCGAGTCTCTCGTTCAGAAACGCTAAACAGTTTTTTTTTGACAGTCTCTCGACAGTCTCTCTCAGCGACACCAGAGACTCGATGTGAGAGGGAGACTCGAGTCTCGCTTTCAGACACTCTGAGAGACTGAACATTTTTATCTCGGGTTATAATGGCACAATTACAAAAAGCGTGTATATATTAAATGGGGGGGGTTACATTTTTTATAAATAAATAGTTTATGGATGATACATAACCTCTGCAAGTAGCTAAAGAAGTAGGAAAACCCCTCAAAGGTAGGGGGCGAACAATTACACACTATTATCTAATCTAACCTAGCCTATCTGCCTATGTTATGTGTTATGTCAGATTGGGTAGGGTAGATTAGGTTAGATTATGGTGGATAAAAGTTCCTCCCTCTCTGGGGCTTTTCCGATCTCATCGCAAATCTGAGGCTCCAAATACAGGTTTTGTTACCGTATACTTTCAAACTCGTAGAAATTACGCAAGTACATACATATAAACTATTTATTTACAAATAAAAATGGTTGAAAACACCTTTCTTCCTGCAAGTTTTTCATAAATGAAGACTATTCACATAATTTATAGTAATAACATTCATTAAACAAAACAGGATCGGTTATCAGACTAGGAAAAACACGCAAGTGTCGTTGATGGGTCGTCGGTAGTTATTTGAAAGCGATCGATTTTTTCGTATCTGGTTGCGACGGACAATATTCGATAACAATGGCAAGCGAGCCATTGTTGGGTGTCGTTCCACGGGGGAATAAATAAATGCGTTTATCGTTGTTCAGGGCTGATTTAATAGAAGGCTGCAAACGGCAGCGAGATAAAGACTGCGCCGTGAGTGACAGCCAAGCATCGACAATGGCAGCCATATTGACTACGTCCTACTGTTGTTGTTCGCTCCTACGCTCCTATCACCATGCACACGTATGCAAGTGCCTGAACCATAGGAAGCGTAGGTATAACTAACATTATCAGAATTTATAATAGGCATTTACTAGCTTTTACTCTCGCGACTTTAACCGTGTGAATTTCGAATATAAACATTGGTTGATTATAAACACCCGAGTTAAAAATGTTCAGTCTCTCAGAGTCTCCGTCTCTCATCGAGTCTCTCTGGTGTTGCTGAGAGAAACTGTCAAAAAAACTGTTTAGAGTCTCTAAAAAACATACTCGAGTCGCTCACAGAGAGATCCTCATTTCGTATTGAGTCTCTGAACGAAAAAATGGAATCTCTGAACGAGAGACTCGAATCTCTCAATAATTGATGTCTCGATAGACATGGTTAAAGTTGGTGGTAAAAAGTTCAACCTATTTCAGAGATCCCAGTCTTTTTCAGTTTTATTCATTCAGTCTCTCTGTGAGAGACTCGAATCTCTGAATTAACAATTTTATCGTTCGAGTCTCATACAAAGTCCGTGAGAGATCCATAAAAACACCTAGGCAATAACTGAGAGACTGTGAAAAACTATGAGAGACGCTCTTAGAGACGCTGAGAGACTGAAAATTTTTGTTTAGGGCAGAGAGGGGTGAAGTGTAATTTATAACTTCCAATTCCGCCAGTTCAAGTCAACGCGAGATTCGTTTTAATTTTATGCATTTTATTTTGGAAATTTTGCGTAGCTTTTCATTTTATTTCAATTCTAATAAAAAGGTACTGGCCTGGGACGTGGCTAAGGATGGACCCAGATGGGATAAACCTCATGGATTTGAAATTCTGGCGCATTTATTAGCTCATCCTAAATGTTAACGATATTCAACTTCACATAATCCCCGACGATGTGCAAATATAGGTGGAATTTTTAAAGAATGCTGTAAAAATATCTAATTCTTTGTTTAAATCAAATTTCAATCAATTTTCTGATTATTTCTAAAGGAACATGTCGACAAAGTTACTTACTTACCTAAGCAAATTTCACTTCCTGCTTAAGAGGTGGTGAAAAACACGCACCAAAGGAATATACATATTAATATTATCACGGAACTGAAAGCATTTTGGGTTAGGTGAGATTAAATACATGTGGTTTTATATTATCCTTTTGTACAGAACTTATAACGATATGGCCTATGCAAAATAGATAGACAGTTACGTCTCTGCCCAGAACAAAACTTCTTCCTACAAGTAGCTTAAAAACCTTAAACACATAATTTATTATTTGATGTGAAGAACATTTACAATAAGTTCCAAGCGGATAAACACGGGAAATCAAAACTAAATTTTCCCCTACATACTTCAATACTCCATTGTGTTCGCATAAACGCGCTTTCTAACTTTTTCTTGTTTGTACCTACCGTTCAGGGTTGGATTAAAATAAAAGGACTTGGTGGAGTTGCAACCCCAGGCCTCAAGTCTTCAAAGGGCCCCTTCAATTTTGGTATATTGGTAAGAAAGAGTATGTAAGGAGGACAGAATTTTTACTGGACCGTAAAAACACTTACTTCATGGACGGAACTTTTGAAAGTTGTTGTCCACTTTTTAAACAGCAGTGTACCATACACGTCGACATTGGAAGTATAGAAGGAAGAACATGTGTCATTCCCGCAATTTATGCGCTACTCCCTACCAAAGAGACGGCAACTTACAAGAGAATGTTCAGGTTGCTGAAACAGAAAATCAAAAGTTTCCGTCTATCGGAGTTNATATACAGATATAAACAAAAGTATGTTTCAAATGACGGATTCGATATCTACTGGTAAAGGCTTTCACGGGCACTTAACGAAGTGATGCTGTCCTGATTCGGGTCTATAGGCCGTCGTCCTAATGTTTCGCTAGCACGGAAGAACTTCTTCAAAGGCTTCCATCTCCCATGCTATGATATAGGTATATGATTTCTACTATTAGTTTAACTCTATAGATGGCGTTTGATTTATTTGCATGTGATATTTATGATCCTTTGGTAAAACATTACGCAACGACATTGCTCAGAAGTAATTTATTGCTTTCATTAGCTTTTATATTGTTGACATAATTTTCAAACTTCTTGCCCATTTATGACGCATTAAACTTGAACTTTTCTATTATGATACATTTCGGTCTACATTGGACAAAATTGGGCTTGTGAAAAATAAACCAGTTGCGAACTATTGTAATTTATGTATACCGACAACTGACCAACTAAAGTAGGTGTAGGTACTTTCCATTATTGGACACAACGTGAAGAAGTAAACGTCAATATTACGGTGCCGTGGCGGACGTAAATGGTTATGAGTGTGAACAGCGTGAGAATGACAATACGCCAAAACTCTTCTGCCGATGAATACTGACATTAACATTCAGAATTAGCCGTAATTTTGACAGGAATCGACCTCAAGGTAACACCACTTTTCTAATACCGTATAAGTTTCGATGATGCCCTTGTCCTCTTTTGATACTTTTCATTTATTTGTTTAACCTGGGGCGCACACAGAATTTTGTCTAAGAAAAAAGTCATTCAAAGATTTCAGTTTGGTGGAGTCTGAAGAAGAGATAAGTACTTTTAATTCTTTTATTTAGTCAGAGGCGCACACAAAATTTTTGTCTAAGGAAAAATTCACTTACAGATCTCTGTCTTTCTTTGTAATATTTAATAGACAACGTTGAATTTTTTGTCAATTGTTGAATGAATAAAGTCAATAAAGAGAATGAAAAGGAACATCATTAACAGACGGGCTGCAAAGTTCATAGAAAAAATTATTTTTTTGATAGAATTTGATTTTACTATTCAATATAGTTCCCTTCGAGGACGATACAACGATTATAGCGGTCATACAATTTTTCGATACCATTTTTATAATACGATTTGTCTTTAGCCTCAAAATAGGCTTCAGTTTCGGCGATTACCGCTTCATCGGCGCGAAATTTCTATCCAACGAGCATCCTCTTGAGGTCTGAGAACAGAAAAAAATTGCTGGGGACCAGATCTGGTGAGTAGGGTGGATGCGGAAGCAATTCGAAGCCCAATTCATGGAATTTTGTCATCGATTTCACTGATTTGTGACGAAATTCCTTTTTATCCATTTTTCAAAGTAACAAAAGTTCTTTCACTAAAAATGCTGCAACACCTGTCAAATTTATATACGTGTCTTTTGAAGGTTGGGGCTAACTAAAAAGCATATGGATTTGATACTAGTAGAGCCATGTATGGGTCAGCCTACGAACTTTTCAGGCCACATAGGTATATTCTTTACAATAATAGAAAATGTAGATATTCATCCTTCATAAAGCACAAAAATGAATTTGTTGAACTAACTCAATTGGTGTTTAATGCTTTAATATTTCAACGTTTTCTTCTATTAACACTTAATAAGAAATGATCATCGCGTAAAAAAACATTAACCAAATTTGCAAAATGGCCATTAACACCACAAACAAATTTGAAAAAAACCAACCTTCAACCGAATTTATTCTGTCAACAGAAACAACAAAACGAAATATATACTAATTGTTCAGTTTCGAGTGTTCATATCCTTCTCCATATCAAATCGATCTATTTCCATGTTAATTCTGTCAACCATTTCAAACGTTTGTTGCATTTGCTTTCAATACGCACTTACGATCAGTATGTCCAAGCATGGGACTGACTGCCATGTCTATACCAGATCGTATATATATCATTCATTTTTGTCATTTGAAATCCGACTGACTGTTGTAACCCACGCCGTACTTGACCCCCTTTGTTTTAAATAAATGGCATCGAAACGTTGTGTTCCTTTATTAAAAATTTTTGCAAGAAGGGCTTGGTTAGCTTGTACGCAATACCTATCATAGACATACATAAACGTAAACCATAAATTAGATTGTATACAGTAAACAGTTTTTGATACTCCCACTGGCTTATAAGACGTAAAAAATGCGACCTAAAAATTTATTCAAATAAACCGATGAATGAAAATCCTCAAGTCCTGAAAAGAAATTATGATCAGCACGGTAATAACATAGGTAGTTTTTTATTTTGCCGAATGAAGTGCTTATTGGTCACCTAAGCGTCAATGTATCTAAGTGATGAAATAATAATGACAGCTGCTTTACTTGCACATATTTTGGCTCGTCTTCGATTTTTGCGTATTCAAAAAAATACGCATTCTGAATGTTGACTGTGGCATATGGTGAAGCTACTTTGGACCGAATCAACGTTTATCGGTGGTATAAAATGTTGTCAGAGGGCCGAGATGTGAACGACGACAACATCAGACGAAAACATTGATGAAGTAAAGATGATGGTATTGACCAATCGTCGATTGACTGTTAGAGAAGTTGCTGAGGGCCTAAAAATATCGATTGGCTTCTGCCATTCGATTTTTACCAATGATTTGGGCATGAGACGGATTGCCGCGAAATTCGTATCAAAATTGCTCAATTTCGACCAAAAACAGCATCGCATTAGCATCACTAAGGAGCTGTTGGACTCTGTCATGTGTTTATGATTATGACGTGGAAATCAAAGCTCAATAATCCCAATGGAAGCTGCCGCACGAGCCAAGACCGAAAAAAGCGCTCCAAGTTAGGTCGAATGTGAAGGCTTTGCTTAGTTTTCTTCGATTGCAGGGGCATGGTGCATCATGAATTCTTGTCACAGGATAGAACGGTCAATAAGGAATATTACCTGCAAGTGATGCGCAATTTGCGAGAGAAACGCCCGGATTTGTGGAAGAACAACAATTGGCTATTGCATCACGATAACATCCCTAACTAAATTGGTTCGGGGGGTTAATTGAACCTAGTATAATGTATCCCGCATTACTGACAATGCACACCCTTGTTCAAATTATTATGTACCTGGTATGTACAATAAAATCTAAAATTTCATACTGAACGTTAGCTATCTCACGAAAAATAATTTACTTTTAGATTGATTATCAGTAAAGTGTAGTAAGGGGAGGTATTATAACTTCTAAATGTAAGGTTCTCATCATCTTCTAATGCGCAAAGGTGCTCGTGGAAACATTAGAAGAAGACTCAGGATTAATTAACTGTTAACGTGCAAAAGTGTAGCATAGCGAAACAAAAGACACACGCTATTAGTATTAAGTCCTGGGGATCACAGAATGCCAAGGTTGTAGAACGAGTTTCAACATTAAAAGATTTAAGCGCAGGTAACCATAAACGACTTACGTTGGACGTACATCTGGATTAAAATTTGAAATGAACAACCTGCGTAATGAGCTGATCTGTAACGAGATATGAGCTTCTTTCTCAATGTTAATACACCTACACATGCCTTCTAGTGGTGCCTAGTGAAACTACAAGTGCCTCGATGCTCTACTGATGATGCAACGTCCAGATACAAGTCATTGCATCTCATGCTTAACTCACGTTAAGTAACCATATACATACCTATAAAGTGTACTTTTATTAACTTGACGTTGGTTTTATCTCAATTACTCCAATATTTTCCGAGAGGCTCCATTTGCCCAACCAACCTAAGAATAACTCCCTTGAGACTTCACTGGGCTAAGAGAAATTCCATAAGGCGAACATAAAAAAGAATATATTAAACCACATATGTTTATGCTCTTTTTGGTTACCGTAGAAGGATTTTTCTTTTAATATTATACTTATAAGGGCAACAACAACAAATAGATGGTTTATAAGAAAATTATTACTATGCTTTAGCTTTTGCTGATCGGATCTAACATATTTGTATGCTTAGGTATAATTAGGACGTTCAAAATTGGCATAGTCTGCAGTACTTTACTATCTTCTTTCAACTTACTAACTAGACCAGAACGGTTGCTGATAGAACGCCTACTTTTACTCACTACAGACAAACATAGAAGAGAGATGTCAAGTAGGAATTGCAGCGGACACTAATAAAGAATAAGAAATAATATTGCAAGAGATGCAGCCAAGCAGAATTTGAGAATGTTGCCGGTATCGGACTTTAAAGAAAAGTTCAACATTCTCAGGAATTTAGGAAAATACTCATTTTTAAAGATGTTATTCCAACCAGGCAGTTATAAAGCCGACCCTGTTACACCGCTTATTATTATTGGATTATCTCTTTTCAGTTTGTCTGTACTACTCATGAAGCATTTCCTAACTTAACAAGGGCGTGTTCAAAACGTAGCAAATTATTATAGTTCCAAGTGGAAACAAGAAAGAAGATACGTTCATTCTCACAGATAATTTATTACGAACCCGAGATAAAAATGTCCAGTCTCTCAGAGTCTGTGAAAGCGAGACTCGAGTCTGCGTCTCTCATCGAGTCTCTGGTGTCGCTGAGAGAGACTGTCGAGTCAAAAACTATTTAGTGTCTCTGAACGAGAGACTCGAGTCTCTCAATTTTTTAGTTTTATTCATTCAGTCTGTGAGAGATTCGAATCTCTGAATTAACAATTTTATCTTTCGAGTCTCTCATACAGAGACTGTGAGAGATCCATAAACACACCTAGGCAATAATTAAGAGACTGTGAGAGACGCTCTCAGAGACGCTGAAAGACTCTGAGAGACTGGAGAGAGACTGAAAATTTTTGTCAAGGGAACTTTGCCAATTTTGATTGTCCCAACTATAGGTATGACTTATGCATGTACTACAACGAATTTCCATTAAGTTATCATGAATTCAATCAACCGCCATTGCCACTTAAATTATATCCATATCCTAGAAAAGCTCTTTTGCTGATGATTCCGTTATTTATTATTGTGTTTAACAATAATAATTAAAGCAATCAAAATGTTTTAATTGTGAGTCTCGTTATGTTAGTTCTCGCATTATTCGCATCTACTTGAGAAAGCATGGGAACTAACTGTCTCTGAATGCCGAATAATATTAAACTTGTCAGCGTATTGACCTTTTAACATGATAATTGACTTATTTACAAATAACGATTGCGACATCGACAGTGGATACGTATGATATTGTGTACCTACGGCATGCCAGCTCGACGCCAAATGTAGAAGATATAATCTAATGCCTTGAACAATTTTCAAGTTTCCAATGCGAATACGGAACGTGTTTTTCACAGTTCATTACCGTTAGTGCCGCAACGATCAGAGAGAATGACCAAAAGAATTCGCGAAGAACTTGTACTTGTCGTACGTCTGTAAGTACTTACGTGTCTTATCTCCTCTATCCGATATT
Organism: Agrilus planipennis; assembly: GCF_000699045.2. Classification (NCBI taxonomy): domain Eukaryota; kingdom Metazoa; phylum Arthropoda; class Insecta; order Coleoptera; family Buprestidae; genus Agrilus; species Agrilus planipennis. The sequence continues at coordinate 23,649 of NW_020439245.1, forward strand.
ACTGATGCAATAGCAAGGCCTCCTGCTGACGGAAGTAAGCGAAAAAAATACAGATGCAACATATGTAGGTGAGCATAATTGCGGAGTGACCAGGCATTGTACAGAATTTATGATATCGTTAAGCACGCTATATCATTAACATTGAAAACAAAAAATTAGTAAAGATATAAAACAAAGGATAGCGCAGGGTAGAGTCGCCTTGAACAAAAAGGTGTCATGACAAAATGTGGGACCAGTGAAGGGGAGGTGGGAGAGATGGAAGCTGAAAATAAAAACTGTAAATGCCTAGATGATGGGACAGTCGCTCGGACGGGACTAATAAGGATCGGAGAATGTCAAAGGACTTCTCATGGTAAATGTGTAGATATTGGCCCCCACTCCCGAAGGGGTGGGTGAGAAAGAGGAGGTCTCCCCCACCACTGTACCATAAAAAGTTCGTGGCGGTCTCATCCCCATAAAAAGTTATGGGGGTAAGATTGGGGTGGGGGTAGGGGGGGTCGAAAGAGGGTAGGGGGATCGAAAGAGGGTGGTAACCGGAGTAAAATCCCATAAAAACTTTGCGGCGGTCTCACCCCCATAAAAAGTTATGGGGGTTGAAAGTTGATTATTTTGACAATTTTCATACACTGTAATTCAAATAAAATTCAATAAAAAAAATTTTTTCAAGCGGGTGGAGTTGGGGGATCGAAAGAGGGTGGTCACTTGAACAAAACCCGATAACCTAACCTAACCTAACCTAACCTAACCTAACCAAAAAGAATTCAATGTAATATTTCAAGCGTCTTTAGGATACAGCCCTAAATTCCTAATGAAAATGTTATACATATTTAAAAGAACCTTTAATTTCAGATATATTAATGCCCCCGGAAGTATATCAAAAATAATGAAAGCGAATTAGATAAGAACCAAAAATCGTTCCCATGTGTCTCATCATCATCATCATATGGTCCTAAGACTGGTTAGACACGCACCTCCACTTCTTCCTATCCTGAGCTAATCTTCGCATTTCCGCAAAACTAGAACAGCCTACATCCTTAACTATTTGCGAACAGTAATCTAATCTAGGTCTACCTCTACCCCTCTAACTTCCGTTTCTGCCTCTAATATGTCTCTGACTAGACCTTCATGCCTGAGAAGGTGTCCTACCAACCTATCTCGCCTATTTTTTATTGACTTCCATAGAGTCCTCTGTTCTCCCTATTC
>NW_020439245.1:26867-29204 GCF_000699045.2 Agrilus planipennis
TATTGATAAAGATATTTAAATAATGTTTTATATAACTTTCTCAATATTTTTATGTATTTTTCATTAGTTTTACCTTTGAATATTGTTTAAGAATGACTATATAAATATTTACATGCCTAGAAATGTATAAAAATTGGCATATTTATTAATTTTGAACCCCCATAACTTTTTATGGGGGTTAAGACCGTCACGAACTTTTCATGGTACAGTGGTGGGGGAGACCTCCTCTTTCGATCCCCCCCGCCCCACCCCCTTCGGGGGGTACAAAGTACTTTAATAAAAATCAAAAAAAGAAGAAAATAAGACTTAGTTACTGCACCTAAGTTCAAATTAAATTTAGGAGGTTGGCTTTTTGGGCGAAGTATTAACCACAAATAGGCTCCTGATCCTCCAAAGATATGGACCATTAATCGGGTTAAACATAGGCACATAAAAGGCATGTATTTGTTTTTGATCCACTTTTTTCAAGGTTGGCGTTTTGGGAAAAGTATTAACCACGAATAGGTTTACTGATCCTCCAATGATATGGATGATGAATCGAGTTAAACTGTAATAATTACAATTACAGGGAATGTATTTTCCCAAGTTTGGCTCTTTGGACTAGGTGTTAACCACAAAAACTGATCCCCAACATTACGAATGATTAATCGGGTTAAACTTTAGTACATACAATTAAAGGGAATATATTTTTTTTGCTTCACTTATTTCAATGTTACTCTTTTGGATGAATTATTAACCACAAATAGGCCTACGAATCCCCCAAAGATATAAATAATTAATCGGGTTTAACTTCGAACTTATAAAGGGAATGTGTTTTTTTGTTTAACTTCTTTCAGGGAAGGGGGTTTAGGTGAGGTATTAACCACAAATAAGCTCACTGATCCTCAATAATACGAATGATTAACAGTGTTAAACTTAAATACAATTAAAGAGAAATTATTTTTCTTTAATTTCACTTTTTTCAAGTTTGGTCTTTTGGGCGAAATATTAACCACACAGGCCTATTAATTCCAAAGAATACAGATGATTAATAGGGGGTATTATGACACTTAACGGGAACATATTTTTTTTGGTTGCACCTGTTCCAAAATGTTCTTTTTAGGCGAAGTATTAACCAAAATTAAGCCCCTAAAGATATAGATCATTCATGGGATTAATGTTTGATGCTTAAACGTAATGTAGTTTGTTTGGTCTCGCCTTTTTCAAGGTAAGTATTGAGGGTTAGCTCTTTGAATGAGGTATTAGTTCTAAACAAAATTTGCTATTTATAAGAAGTAAACTTGCAATTTTTACCAAACTTATTGGCATTATCAAGACATTAACAGTTTCTTAAATTAAGGAAAATTTACATATATATCAATACAGTAAGATTAACAAAAAAAATCAATTTAACGAAATAAAACGAACTTTAACGTAATACAAACGCAATAAACCTAAAAGCACTGTTCATCATCGTAAGATCGTCAGTCCTAAGACTGGTTGGGTACGCACCTCCATTCCTTCCTATCTTAAGCAAATTTTCGTATTTCCCTAAAACTAGAACATCCCACATCCTTAACTAAGTATTTACGAACAGTAATCTAATCTAGGTACACTTCTACTCCTCTAAACTCCTGTTTCCGCCTCTAATATGTCTCTGAATAGACCCTCATGCCTGAAAAGGTGTCCTATCTCGCCTATTTTTTATTGACTTCCGTAGAGTCCCCTGTTCTCCTATTCTTTCTAATACCTTTTCATTTCTAACCTTCTATATCTACGGTATCCTCATCATTCGCTGTTATCGGATAGAAAATCAAATCAATAAATAGATTTTAACAAACTGTATAGGAAATATCAAAGGGATGGTTGACGTTTGTTCTGACAAGTATGTATTTTTCATTTTCATCATTTTATACGAGTCGCTTATAATTCCTAAATTGTCATTCCTTTAAATAATTATAAGAAATAATGGCAAATGACTAGATGATGGCCCCCCACCCCCAAAGCGGGATTGAAAGAGGAGATCTCCCTCACTACTGTACCACAAAAAGTTCGGGAAGGTCTCACCCCCATAAAAAGTTATGGGGTTTAGATGGGGGTGGAGGTAGGGGGATCGAAGGAGGGTAGGGGGGATCGAAAGAGGATGGTCACCTGAGTAAAACCCCATAAAACATTTGCGGCGGTCTCAACCCCATAAAAAGTTATGGGGATTGAAAGTTGATTATTTTGACAATTTTAATACACTATAATTCAAATAAAATTCAATAAAATAATTATTTTCAAGCGGGTGGAGGTGGGGGATCGAAAGAGGGTGGTCACTTGAACAAAACCCGACAACTTTTAAAGATTATTGACAGG
>NW_020439245.1:29352-31215 GCF_000699045.2 Agrilus planipennis
GTGAGACCGCCACGAACTTTTTATGGTACAGTGGTGGGGGAGACCCCCTCTTTTGATCCCCCCCGTAGGGGGTGGGGGCCATCATCTAGACCTTCACCGAAATAAATATTATTAACATTGATTCATTGATTAAACTGTCGAATAGAGACTTTTTTGAAACTTTTTCTCATGTTAAATTAATTCCAATTACTACCTAATCTATTTCTTAATTCCTAACTTCAATAAAAATTTACATTCGCTATTAAAATCCATGATGTTTATTCAAGCTATTCCGGTAGTTCTCGATTATCCTTTTCCTGAAGAGAGATTTTATTTATTGCAGTCGGAAAGCTCATCAATTTTCATTCGGTAACGACCGTGTATAGGTCTGCACTATGTCGTGGTTTTCGCCGGGATTAGAATAGAACGCGGCCCAATTTCTTTTGTTAACGAATACAAGGGCGACATCTGGATTGACCGAGTGACGGCGCGCCGCGACGCGTCGACCGAACGGCGGCGTCAACCGCACCACCAGTAATAGCAAACTACTAGTAGTATGCGCCGCCAGTCGGTTTAACATTACTTCCTGCGAAAATGCCATAACCTTATTGACAGATCGTTCCGACCGGAGACCGCGGTGCATAAATTAATTACAACACTCGTGATGGATTGAGTCCACACTAGTAACAGAACTGCCTGCTGAGATCGATCTTTGAGTTTTTAGTACCCACCGGCTGTCTTTGATAACGTGTAATTAGTTAACAATCGATCTCACCACCATAGTTAATAGTAAAGTTCAAAATTGTACATAAAATAGTATAATATAGCATCACGTTTTTCTTAATTTTGTACTCTGTAAACAGTTAACCAAAACTGTTTTTTTTTTTAATTTTTGAAAAAGGTACCGAAAATGTAACAATAAAAAAGTACGTTTCATCGTAGTCCCCAAAACGTTACGTAACACTTCAGTGACCATTTTTACCCAAAAGTCGCAAAAGTTATGTTGCGCAAATCGTATAACATGATTTATTTGTTCCATACACTTTTCTTTATTTTTTAGTTTTTCTTTAGCCATTTTCCAAATTTCGTTGGCATTTTTTTAACGCAGTTGCGCTGGCAAGTCAGCATGAGAGCCTTTATAAGCCAAGAACAGCTGATGATACAAATATCCCCCTTTTGAGGACATTACACTACGATCACTATGTACTCACTTTAATAACGCCGACTACAGCAATGTTTCTGCATAAACACTAACGAATACTGACAACGAAAACAACATTACATGACGCAGAATCGAGGGATTCCCCATAAAATGTAAACGAAAACGGTTACAAACTTGGTAATTTTAATTCCCTAATTTTTTATTTAAAAAAGGAACAATGTTACGAAACGTGGTGTAAGAAAGACCCCCACCCGCCCCTGTAACGCATCGTAACGTTTTACGAGACCCCCTCCCCCCAAATTGCGTTAGGTATTATAATGCTTGAACGCCCCCTTGTACTATTGTAATGGTAAATAATGATATTATCGATAGTGATGATTTAATTTGAGAAAAAGGGAGCCACCGACGACGGTATATGGCAAAGTGATTCAGTTAATTAAGTCACAAGGAAAGCCACACAGTTTGTTCTCATTAGCGTGCATGATCACTGTAAGAAAATGTCTACTTGAGAGCACGAAGTGCGCCAAGCAGCTTAATTGTTTCGAGGCAGAAGAAATTGAAATTTATAGCCCCGTAAATCTAAAGCAGAAATGGTGTTATGAAGGGAGACCGTCCCGACGAACCAGAATTAAAATATTACGTAGCACCTGCACTCTTTCTCATTGAATTAGCTCCAACTTATGTAAATGGAACCTTATAAACCCGCCCCCCCCTTAACACTC
>NW_020439246.1:0-5911 GCF_000699045.2 Agrilus planipennis
ATAGGAAAGAGTGTCTTGGACTGACGACCTTATGATGACTTATTTATGAAGATGTGAAATTGCCAGAGCAAAATTTAAACAGTTGAAATTTGGAGCGAACTTTCTCTTTTACTTAGAAATAATCAGATGATAGTGGGACACGAATTTTAGAGAATAGACTTCCGGTCGTCTTTAACTATGCACCAGCCCAAAATGCCAAATGAATAATACAGATGAAAATGAGTCTGCTCGATTACATGCCCGAAAGCATCTCAAGACCAGTGTTGGTTCAGAATTTCATAGTTTTGGTTCAAAATCAATACCGCAGAAATATTTTTCATAAGTCAATAGTTTAAATGTAGAATAATGACCTGAACTATAATTATTCATTGATAAACCGCTTGAATTTTGCGTCAAAACTGAGTTTTCTTAATTTCGCGATTCATTTATAATGAACAGTGCACTACAGAATATACAAAATCATTGATAGTGATATACATTTACAGTTTATGATCAGTTATGTTTGGAGTGGGTGTCAGCCAAAGCAAAAATAACATTAATGGATACCTACATGTTTGATTAATCAATTAATATATGAATGCGAAAGTGGAGATTAGATAAAAAAGATAAAGTATGTTGTAAAGCTAGGGTTAAACTGTCCCTCTTGACTGGCACCAACTCCAAAAATAACTAAAAACTGTCCGTCGGTCACAGTTAATTTGCTCCTAATCTACTGGACTGATTACATTGAAATTTAGTACAAATATGAATTTCAGTGAACCAAACACGGACGCACAATGTAAATGAATTTATTTTGAACATGGTGGTTATTTTTGCGGGGCCAATAGAAAATTAAAAAAAGTTTTGCAAACTGTACCATGTGACATATCAAATGAAAGAGCTTGTTGTAAGGGTCTCAAGTATATATCTTTTTATAATTTCAAAATAAATAGTTTTAAACTTATTTAAGAAAATAGATAAAAATTGACCGTTCCCGCCCCCATATCTCTGAAACTATTGAACATATAATCTTGAAATAAATACAGAAAATAGTTCTTCACTTATAGGTTACAGGAAAATTGAAAAGAAATGTATGGTCTGAACAGAAGTTTCAATAAAATTTACATTTGCAGTTTGAAAGTGTGAGAGAACATGTTTTTCTTTTCAACTATATTGTTCAGTTGGTTCTCGGGTTAGGGTTCTGTACGTCCGAATGAAAAACGGAACCCTTATATGATCACTTGTGTATCTATCTGTCCGTTTTTTCCTTTTATATTTTTATTTTTTCATCCGAAGGTATGCACTTTGAGCTCAAATTGGTACAAAATCTACAACACAAAAACCTGAACTAATAAGAACTTCNCCCCCATATCTCTGAAACTATTGAACATATAATCTTGAAATAAATACAGAAAATAGTTCTTCACTTATAGGTTACAGGAAAATTGAAAAGAAATGTATGGTCTGAACAGAAGTTTCAATAAAATTTACATTTGCAGTTTGAAAGTGTGAGAGAACATGTTTTTCTTTTCAACTATATTGTTCAGTTGGTTCTCGGGTTAGGGTTCTGTACGTCCGAATGAAAAACGGAACCCTTATATGATCACTTGTGTATCTATCTGTCCGTTTTTTCCTTTTATATTTTTATTTTTTCATCCGAAGGTATGCACTTTGAGCTCAAATTGGTACAAAATCTACAACACAAATACCTGAACTAATAAGAACTTCTTGTAGTCCATTTTTTGAACTGTAAAAAATATTGTGAAGCTGAACTGACTATTTTTCGTAATAATTCAAGATATGTACCTAGTTTCTTGCCTAAATGTCGTCATGCATTCACAAACATAGGCGTCGAAGTGCATTCTTGACGACTTATAATTATTTTGTAGGTTTTGAAACAAAATTAAATGGTAAAACCCAGATTGAGGATATGGTAAGAAGCCGTTAAATCTTGTTTTAAAATTTACTTTTGCGATTTTTTTCAGTAGTTTACTTTCATACAAAAATATTATGAATCTACAGGAAAAATCGTAAACTATCCTTTCAAAATGCAGTTTTTGATATGATTACAAAAGTAAATGGGTTACTTACAGCTTCCAATTGAGTGGCTTCATTAACTTCAGTTTCAAAATTCCACTGAGCAGCTACATTATTAGTACACTGTTGCGACTCCTGGACATCCAGCGCCTGCAACAGACTCCTAATATCACTCCCTATAAATCTGGGATCTTGCGGTCTCCTATTTGGCACTGTGTTATCAATCCTATTGTCAGGATCATTAGGATCAACGGGCCTATTGTTGTTAGGCCTCAAATTGTTTACATTATTGTTATCGTTATCGTTCGGTATAAATTGATTTCCAGGATTGTTTGGCCGAAAGACGTCGTCAGATCCGTACTGTCTTCGGCCGTTTTCACCGTCGTCGCGTCCGGCCACGGAATACCGCGGGTCACCCCCGGGAGTGACCCCGTACTGTCTTCGGCCGTTTTCACCGTCGTCGCGTCCGGCCACGGAATACAACGGGTCACCCCCGGGAGTGACCCCCGGAAACGGCTGGTTACCGCCGAACGGCGAGTCTCTGTCGTACGCGGGATTAGGGGTGCTATAAGGGGGTAAATTTAATTGAGCTTTAGCAAAGATTATGCTCATTAGGAACGGAAAACAGGCTAGGACTTTAAGGACTTCCGGTCCCATTTTGTTGATATAATAGCGACACTAGATTTAAGCGGTGTTTTTTTGATACGTATTGCGAGGGTGTTGTTTTTGACACGTATTGGGGTGTACGGTTGTTTGTAGCCGACAGTAAATAAACTTGTTGCTGAATGTGGTGCTTGCAAATTATAACTGACACTTGTGTTCGGTCGTTAGTTAAAGAAGCGTGCAAACAATATAACAACAAATGAACGAACAGGTGGGAGAGGAACTCCCTGCGACACGCCGTCAAGGGCATGACACAGTAAAGAGTGCGTTGCGCGTGTTTGAAATAAAGAGGAAGCTTTAATGAATTGTGTTCAGTACCGACGGCACTTAGAGACGAAATTGGCTGCTGTTGTCGCCTTTTTCTTTTCGTTTGTATTAATTGACTAATTAGCTTATTCGTACGTTGGGCATAAGGGTCAATATCAAACAAGAAAACGGAGTATAATCAATTAATTAATTAAATTTCTTTATGTGTCACTTGTAATGAATATACTTATTAGATGTTTTACTCCTGGAATTTTCTGGTTTTCGATTTTTAGATTTTTAAAGTTGATTGTCATAACCGGCTAATGACAAAGACAGAACAGAAACTGTTAGATCGATTTAAATGAAATTTTGGCAGCATATTCTGATTACTACAGTATAGTGGCGCACTGCGAAAGGGTTAAAAAGAAAATAAATTTAAAAATCTGAAATGTAGTCGATTTAGGTGAAAAATAACTAAACATAAGAAAGACATGATCTTCAATTTTTCATCAAAATTATACTTGTATAGTTTTAAATCTATTAAATGTTCATCACATATATTTACTGCAGACGATATAATGTGGGTAAAACGACATGTAACCAATATCTCAAATATAATCGAGTAAGGCGTCATAGTTTAAAGTAGAAAAGCAACAGAGTGGTTAAATGCAACAAATAATACTTATAGCAAGTGTTCAACATGACGACCTACTGATAAACATGAACATATTCTGTTCCAAGTCTTCAGCAACATTGGTTAACACTTGTGGATCTTGGATCTACGATTTTTAAAGCTTGTGTAATTATGAAAATAATTTTAAAATGTTCCACTTATAGATCCTTCTCTACCTTCAAAATTTTTAAACATCTAGGAACATGACTGCAATCCTTCGTGTCGAATTTGGAATAACACTGTGCAATTGAAAGATATCAAAATTCTAGGGATGATGTAGGTTGTCCGATAAGGTCACCATACCTCCACGCACGCACCTCCACTCTGTTTGCGAACAGTAATCTAATCTAGGTCTACCTCTACTCCTCCTAACTCCCGTTTCTTCCTCTAATATGTCTCTGACTAGACTTTCATGACTGAGAAGGTGTCCTATCTCGACTATTTCTTCTTGACTTCCATAGCGCCCTCTGTTCTCCTAGTCTTTTTAATAGCTTTTCATTTCTAACCTCTATCCACGGTATCCTACAGCAGTCGCCTGTTACACCACATTTCGAAAGCTCCAAACCTTTTATTTTCCACCGCGCCCACTGTCCATGTTTTGCACCCGTTCAGCACCGCTGTCCAGACATGCACCTTTAATAATCTTAATATTAATGACTTGTATTTCTGCACCTAGTCCCTACATTTTTAAGTATTCGAATGGTGTGTATGCACACAAAATAAGAATCATTTCATTAAAGTAGGAAAATAAGTAAAAAAAGGGATTCTACCAGCCAGGGTATATGAACCCCGGCAGAAATAAGCGTAAAATGTATATTACATATTAAATCTGAAAGCAAACTAATCTAATTTCGGGCTTACGTTAATCCAGTTTTAATTAATCTAGAAAAAATGTAGCACACACAAAAATAGTAAATACTCGTGTTTTATGTTACATAAAGCGTTTTTATTTTTAATGGTATATTAAACGTATTTACCGCCGCATAAATATCTTTTCGTAATTTATTCAGAAAAAAAAGAGGAAAGAAAGATGGAAAACATATATATAAACATTATTTCCCAATAACAACAAAGTAGGCTAGGTACGCAAAACAGTATGGACCGAAACGAAATTGCTCCTGATACGAATTTTGCACGCTAGTAGGCATTTTAATTCGCCCTTTAAAAATTGTGTAATCTTCGGCAGATTTCGTCACCTAGGACGTACGTTGCACATGGCTTATTTTTAATCATCCGTGGACATGGGCACAATGATCATTTTAAGTTAAACACCACGCTATACAACGCTACATAGTAAGTTATAATAATATTAAAAAAGTAGAACCAAAGCAAGCCTTGACATACAATCGAACAAATGAAGTGGAACTTATTTAAGTTGAAAAAACTAAAAGTGAACTCATTTAGGTAGTAGGTATTCATTCATTATTGTCGGATGTTTGAACGCTATTTATAGCGAGATTTACTTAATAATATACAATAGAAAAAAAATAATTAACATTTTTTTAGAAATTCTTCGTCAGAGACGTTTCCATTTTTTTTTTTTTTGGCATGGTTCAAGGGTTGATCATGCCGTGGTAGGTTTTAAGTCCCATGCAATCCAAGCCTTATAAATGACATTATAATCTCACATAACTCAATATTAAGTTGTTTGTTTATTACCATTTCATGTCTTAACTACTCAATCGTTTATCATGAAATTGTTACTGTTACGGATATAGAAAAGGACATAGGGTACGTTGCACATTTCTTTGCTTCTCGATAAAGATACTGGACAGTATTTTACCGACATTCTTCCCAAAGTGTATGTTTAACCTTTTATTTTTATCCTGATGATCCTGGAGACTGCAGTAATATGTATAGATGATGCAATAGAAGGTTCTTTTTGATTAGACAATACAAATGAGAAGGGAGATAGACTGATACAATTTTACGATAAAAATAATTTAACCGTTGCGAATACTTTATTCAACCATCACGTTAAGAGGTGCTATACGAGGAAGATGTCAGGTGATTTAGGGAGGTATCGGTTAAATTACATACTTGTTAGTAGTGTCCTACCGAAACTGGTTTTTACGATCGAAACCGAAACCGAATTTCGGTAACGGTCTCAGTTTCGGCCGAAACCGAAACCGAAACTTCCTTATAAGGATCATGTTTTGAGAGAAAAATAAAGAAAACGTTATTATAATCAGTCAGTTTTATTTTTTTATCTTTAAATCACATAGCTCTGCAGTCTTTGACATTTTCACTTATTGATAATCAAATCAAAATCAACATAACAACCCCTCATTTAAGGAAATACTTTAATTGCGC
>NW_020439246.1:8488-9071 GCF_000699045.2 Agrilus planipennis
CGCACGAAAAAACATGACTCATGCGGCGTTACCTCGCTCTGAGGCGTTCCATTTAAGGCTTGAAGTGCAAGCGAGAGCGCGGAACGAGCGACAAAGAGGCACAATCGGCCTCCGCGTTCGGCAGCGTTTGACATCTGTCTCTCTCGTACTTAAGTGAGCAATGCGTCCGCGTGGACAGCTGCTATATAATAATACATTTCCATTTACTTCCTTCTCTATATCAGAGCCGGGCAAACTCGGATCTTTTGCATCCCGAGTGATCCTCAAGGTTAAACAAGTGGATCCTCATTGATCCTGCGAGTGCGAGTGGGATGATTCTTTCCTTTTCTTATCCCTTCCATTTCGTAGATGAGTCCCTTCTTCCATAGCCAAACCCAATAGTTTTGCGAACGTAGTAACAAAAATTATTATTTAAGTTGCGAGAGTGGCTTCGCTCGTCTACGGGATGAAGGGGCTTGATATGGGAGTGGAAGGGAGAAGAAAAAGACAAAACAAAATTATTCATTACTGCTTACTCTCTCGTACTCATTGAAGGGTATGGAGTGACTCAAACTAACCTCATGTAGCGGCTCCTGCGAAGTTA